>NC_133331.1:44127710-44427710 GCF_042186555.1 Aquarana catesbeiana
TTTCATTTTCACTTTGGAATCCTTTTATGTTTTGTTTGTGTTTATATTCATTTATTCATCTTTGGATTCACATGCTGTTCACTTGTTCACTTTACCGCCACACTTTTGTTCCTTTACAGATACACAGTGGGGACGAAAAGTATTCAGACCCCCTTTAATTTTTCACTCTTTGTTATATTGCAGCCATTTGCTAAATCATTTTTTTCCTCATTAATGTACACACAGCACCCCATATTGACAGAAAAACACAGAATTGTTGACATTTTTGCAGATTTATTAAAAAAGAAAAACTGAAATATCACATGGTCCTAAGTATTCAGACCCTTTGCTGTGACACTCATATATTTAACTCAGGTGCTGTCCATTTCTTCTGATCATCCTTGAGATGGTTCTACACCTTCATTTGAGTCCAGCTGTGTTTGATTATACTGATTGGACTTGATTAGGAAAGCACACACCTGTCTATATAAAACCTTACAGCTCACAGTGCATGTCAGAGCAAATGAGAATCATGAGGTCAAAGGAACTGCCTGAAGAGCTCAGAGACAGAATTGTGGCAAGGCACAGATCTGGCCAAGGTTACAAAAAAATTTCTGCTGCACTTAAGGTTCCTTAGAGCACAGTGGCCTCCATAATCCTTAAATGGAAGACGTTTGGGATGACCAGAACCCTTCCTAGAGCTGGCCATCCGGCCAAACTGAGCTATCAGGGGAGAAGAGCCTTGGTGAGAGAGGTAAAGAAGAAACCAAAGATCACTGTGGCTGAGCTCCAGAGATGCAGTGGATAGATGGGAGAAAGTTGTAGAAAGTCAACCATCACTGCAGCCCTCCACCAGTCGGGGCTTTATGGCAGAGTGGCCCGATGGAAGCCTCTCCTCAGTGCAAGACACATGAATGCCCACATGGAGTTTGCTAAAAAACACCCGAAGGACTCCAAGATGGTGAGAAATAAGATTCTCTGGTCTGATGAGACCAAGATAGAACTTTTTGGCCTTAATTCTAAGCGGTATGTGTGGGGAAAACTGCTCATCACCTGTCCAATACAGTCCCAACAGTGAAGCATGGTGGTGGCAGCATCATGCTGTGGGGGTGTTTTTCAGCTGCAGGGACAGGACGACTGGTTGTAATCGAGGGAAAGATGAATGCGGCCAAGTACAGGGATATCCTGGATAAAAACCTTCTCCAGAGTGCTCAGGACCTCAGACTGGGCCGAAGGTTTACCTTCCAACAAGACAATGACCCTAAGCACACGGCTAAAATAACGAAGGAGTGGCTTCACAACAACTCTGTGACTGTTCTTGAATGGCCCAGCCAGAGCCCTGACTTAAACCCAATTGAGCATCTCTGGAGAGACCTAAAAATGGCTGTCCACCAACGTTTACCATTCAACCTGACAGAACTGGAGAGGATCTGCAAGGAGGAATGGCAGAGGATCTCCAAATCCAGGTGTGAAAAACTTGTTGCATCTTTCCCAAAAAGACTCATGGCTGTATTAGATCAAAAGGGTGCTTCTACTAATACTGAGCAAAGGGTCTGAATACTTAGGACCATGTGATATTTCAGTTTTTCTTTTTTAATAAATCTGCAAAAATGTCAACAATTCTGTGTTTTTCTGTCAATATGGGTGCTGTGTGTACATTAATAAGGAAAAAAATGAACTTAAGTGATTTTAGCAAATGGCTGCATATAACAAAGAGTGAAAAATTTAAGGGGGTCTGAATACTTTCCATCCTCACTGTATATTGTACATTCTCATCAGTCTCTGCCCTCAAGGATCTTACAATCTAAGGTCCCTAACTCACATTCATACACACACATACTAGGGAGAAAAACCAATACAGGAACAAGGAGAACATGCAAACTCTGTGCAGGTGGTGCCGTGGTTGGGATTCAAACCAACAACCCCAGTGCTGCTAGACAGCAGTGCTAACCACTTAGCCCCTGTATTGTCCCGTTTGATAAATGTTTATTTTTTATTATGAGGTGAAAGCTGTTCCCATTTCTGTGATACTAAAAACATTCTCTTTGCCTACTATCCAGATCTCATTCACATAACAAAGAATGCCATAGATTTTGCACATCACATTGACAGATATTCCTCCTTCTGTTTGTAAAATAACAGATTTACATGCTGCAGTACAAACTATGGTCCCATTGCTACTCTTGTCTGCTGCAACCCTGGTCAAAAGAAGAACAATAATGGTTCTGGATGAGCTCTGTTATTTAGGTCTGGGTTCTGCAGACAGGTCCATTTCTCACAAGTACCACAGCCAGGCTGAGATACAGTACTCTGTTGAGAATTGAATCGCCTGCTAATTATATTTTTTCCACTAGATGGCAGCATAGTAAGCAATTTTTTTAATCATTTGCCACTCCGTTAGAAATTGTTTAGATTGTTAGAAAAAGTTACAATAGGTGTTCATAGACGTGAAGAATCTTTCAGTATATACAACCATCATACATTCATTATTTGGACTGAAAACCATATAAACATTCACCAACTAATTGTATACTACATGCAAAAAAAAAAAGCACAAGAGTCTATAATGCACTGTAAGAACTTTAATATATTATACAAAATACACAAACAATAACCATGTGGACAGAGCCATGCAAATCATTCCTTACTGCCCCTGAGCCAACTGTGCATGCACCCCCCCGCCTTATATCATCCATATTGCAGAAGTTGTTTTGAAAGCTGTTTAGAGCTTGCTGGTTATCATCAGTGCAGTGGGTGGAAATAATACGGGGATCATTATGAGAAGTGTTTTCTGACCTACCTATTATTTAGGGGTCTGGTGATTCTTGTCCTAGCATTAGGTTGTTATTGTTCTGTAATGTGCTTGTAGGCAGGTGCAGTCTATGTTCTTCAAGTGGCGCTCAACCTCAGTGGAAGTGCAGAGGGAGAGGAAGTCAAGCAGAACATAATTCCTCTATGGTTTTCTGGGTCATTGGGGAAGCCCTCCGATGTGACTCTAGTGGCCATCTTGAGTCAGGCGGAGTCTATTTGGGATCCTGGCGCACATTTTGCATGTGTGTAGTGTAGGGAAAGGTCACCCAACTGTTAGGGACAGTATTAGTGGTAGGGAAAGGTTCCAGGGAAGTAGGGAAAGAGCAGGGACATGATATCCCTCCTAGAAGTCTCCTTGTTTAGGCACAGACAGGCCAGACTACATTCCATCCTTCGAGACGGAGCACCTGAGACCTGCTGTTACACTTTACTGCTGCATAATTCTGTGAGTGCGCTCGGTCGGTGTGACTTCCTGCCAGGTAGTTATTTTTTTTTAACTTTACTTTCAATACAGTTCTATTACTGCATCCGGACTCTGAGTGTTCACTGCCGAGCTGCACCCCCCCCCCCCCCCCACATGCTGACATCTAGTGGCAGTTTTGGGCCACTCCAACTTCTTTACAATGTGCTTTTGGTATCTTTCTCTGTCCCCCCTCCTGTTTAAGTGCTAGTTAGTTTAGTCCTAGCTAGATCCTCCCCACTTATTCCATGTTCCCTCAGGGTTAGTTATTCTCAGAGACAGGGCTCGGGAAAGTCATTGTCTTCTTACACTTCAAAAGACATGAAAAACATTCTCTGTACTGCAAATAACTGAAGTAAAATTGTGTTGGATTCGACTTCAGAGTTAACCACCTCCTGTCTGCCATATAGACTAATGACAATGGTGGGTTGGCTCTCTTGTTCTGGGACAACATTATATGATGTCATCCCAGCCTCACCGCAGGCGCGCAGCAACCGGCGGCGTGCTGTGTCCCTGGGACACGGGGCATCCCCGATCTCAGTAAAGAACTGATGACCAAGCTCTTTACCCATGGCATAAGCTGTATTCAATCACAGCTGATCACATGTAAGCAAGGAAATGCCAGTTATCAGTTCTCCTCGCCTCACACTGACAGAGTGTGAGGAGAGAAGAGCTGATCAGTGGCATTTCCTCACAGGGGAGACCGGTACTGATGATCGGTGCAGCCCAAACAGTGCCCATCATCGATGCCAATCTGTGCCCATCAGTGATGCCAGTCAGTGCTGCCTTTCAGTGCCCATCAGTGCCACTATCAGTGCCATCAGTGCCCATAAGTGCTGCATATTAGTGCCTCCTCATCAGTGCCCTTCAGCACCGTCTTATTAGTGCCAATTATTAGTGTGAAAAAAAAATGATACAAATTTCATATGGGTACAGCATTGCATGACCGCACAATTGTTATTCAAACTGTGACAGCGCTGAAAGCTGAAAATGGGCCTGGGCATGAAGGGGGTAAAAGTGGCCAGTATTGAAGTGGTTAAACTGCCTGTGGATTTTGCCAAAACAGCAGGTGACTATACTGTCCAGACAGACTAGGATTAGGGAGGTATTTCAATGCATAAAGCGGCATTTGACACAGAACACACGGGTTTATGCAAACAGTGCTGTAAACCTGCATGCAGACATTCATTACTGTGGTCGGCTGTATGCACCAGCTGTGCGTGGATATACACCCACAATTTAGGTTTTGTCCCAAATAGCAAGGATAACTTACCACAAATTTGTGGCAGTGTTGAATTGTAAATCTTGTTAACTTGCTGCACATTTTCACTGGCAAGAGCACTTGAAGCACAAGTTCTAGTTGACACTTTTCTAATTTGTAGCAAATTTGTATGGCAAGTCTTTAGCAAGAGCAAAGTTGCAGAGATGAGTCTACAGCAAGAGCTCTGCAAGTCTACAGCAAGAACATTCAGCCACAGTGACCCCTGTGGTGGGATGACTTTTGCACAACAAAACTGAACTCGAATTTGCAGCAGATTTGCAGAAAGTTTTCAAAGAAAGTTGATCTAGAGCAGTGGTTCTCAACTCCAGTCCTCGGGACCCACCAACAGGCCAGATTTTAAGTATTACCTTGGGGAGATGCAGACTAGAATACGGCAATCACTGAGCAGCAAATTATATCACCTGTGATGTATTTCAGTTATCTTGCAAACCTGGCCTGTTAGTGGGTCCTGAGGACAGGAGTTGAGAACCACTGATCTAGAGCAATGGTCTCAAAACGGCGGCCCAGGGGCCGGATGTGGCCCTTTGCTTGCGTTTATCTGGCCCCTGGGGCATTATTCCCCCCACTGTCAGCAATAGTGGGCCATAGTTTCTGCCATTCTTTTCCTCCTATTGACACCAATGATGGGACACTAGTCCTCCCACTGACATTAACGATGAGATGCTATTCCTCCCACTGATACCAATGATGGGCACTATTCCTCCAACTGACACCAATGATGAGGCACTATTCCACCCATTGACACCAATGATGGGCACTATTCCTCCCTCTGACACCAATGATGGGCACTATTCCTCCAACTGACACCAATGATGGGCACTATTCCTCCAACTGACACCAATGATGGGCATTATTCCTCCAACTGACACCAATGATGGGCACTAGTCCTCCAACTGACACAAATGATGGGCACTATTCCGAACACTGACACCAATGATGGGCACTATTCCTCCAACTGACACAAATGACACACAACTTCCATTGAGAGAGAGAGAGAGAGAGAGAGAGAGAGCAGACGTCTGTGTCAGCAGCTCTAGCTCAGCCATCCAGCTCCGGCCAGTGCCGGCCTGCCGCGTCACCTCCCACAGCCGACCGGCAGCCCGACCGGCAGGCTCACGCACCGCCGCCACCATTCCAGCCTCCTTACCCTCCGACACTCCATTAGCAGCACCTGGATCAGAGCAGCCGGACAGCCCGCGGCTCGGGCCTAGCCGGTGGCCATCTTGGTACACCCTCCCTAGGACACAGCAATCCGCCGGCTCCCCGGAGATCTTTCCCTCTCCCAGCAGGACCTGTCGTGACCTCGGTCCCAACGGACCCTCCCCCTCCTCCCCTCCCTACCCAGCTCGCCAGCATACCCATCAGGCCATCCCGTTCCCTCCACTGAGCACTACCTCTCAGATTGTCACCCACTGTGGACACACAGGTTAGAGCAGACATCTGTGTCAGCAGCTCGAGCACCGTGATCCGTGCGGCCTGACAGCCCTCGGCTCGGGCCTAGTCGGCGGCCATCTTGGTACACCCTCCCGAGCCACAGCAATCCATCGGCTGCCCGGAGACCATCCCCGCACATCCCAGCAGACCCCCTCCTCCCACTCAGCTCACCAGGATACCTCCTGCAGCCGCCGTCCGATCCCCACCGTCTCTAGCCAGTAGACTCGGGGGACAGACTGCGGCTGCAGCCTTGATCCGGCACAGCCGGCCACCTCCTCTCTTCCACTTTGGTTTAGCGGGCCCCTGGAACACTGCCTCCTCGCTACCGGACCTCACTGCAGGGGCACAGGCCAACACCGGAAGCCAGGACACCCACGGCTCAGGCCCTACCCGGCGTCCATCGTCGATCCTCCCAGACACGGCTGCAGTACCAGTAAGTAGTGGCCAGGTCTCCCTGAGCCCTCTCCCTCCATCCCTGCCCCCCCCCCCCCATCACCCATCTTCGTCGTCTC
Source organism: Aquarana catesbeiana (assembly GCF_042186555.1). Lineage (NCBI taxonomy): Eukaryota > Metazoa > Chordata > Amphibia > Anura > Ranidae > Aquarana > Aquarana catesbeiana. The sequence continues at coordinate 44,134,189 of NC_133331.1, forward strand.
TTCCCCTCTAGACCATCCCGGATCAGGTAAGCTCCCAGGGGCTCACTAGCAGTTAATCCAGGGTCCCCGAGTCCGATAGCCCTCCGGGGGGTCAGGGAGGAATTTTTTTTCCTCTGCTGCAGCAATTGACCAGCTCAGCTAGGGGTTTTTCACCTTCCTCTGGATCAACAGGAAGGTAGGTAGGCCAGCAGGTACCCCCCCCCCTTCATCACCACCTCCAGAACTTCTGCACCATCATCCAGGCCATCAACAACTCCACCCCGTAGCAGTGGCAGCCATCAGAACCTCCATCCTCTCAGCAAGCTCATCATCGCCACATCAGTACCATCATCAGATCATCCTTCCTTCAGCAACTTTGTCTTTTCTCACCATGTGCATTTTCAAATACTCAGCGAACGCCCTCCACTACTAAGGACCAACCTACAATCAACCATCAAACATAGAGAGACACCAATTCAACCACAACAACTAACATGTGCCCTGATCAACACCAGATCTGCAGTCAAGCACAGACTGGAAATCCACAACTTCATCATCGAAAACAACATAGATTGCCTTTTCATCACGGAAAGCTGGCTAACACCCGACTGCAACGCCATCTTAACCGAATTGGTGCCTGAGAACTACAGGATCCTAACTGAGCATAGAAGAGGAAAAAAAGGAGGAGGCCTAGCAGTAATCTTGATCTTATCCTAATAACATCACAGAACTCAGTGCCATTCATGGAGACACTCTCCCTTCATCTTCAAACAACACCCCAAGACATATTAGACTCACTCCATCACTGACGCTTTCTTCCTTCACTATAAGGGCACATACTGTGGGGTGTTTTCTCTCCCTTCATGTATCTTATTGCTCCATTATTCTTTGGTTTTTCAGCAATTTCTCTTTTTTGGTAATTTTCTCTGGCATACTCTTACCAAAATTTCTTCACACATTCCTCTATTTCTGCTTATGTTCCCCAGACTTCAAGCATAGTTTTATATAGATTCTTATTATCTATTTTTCCAGTCTGCCTTTTGCAGCCTAGTCTACAGAGCCCCATTTCAGACTCAAGTGCATCTCCTTCATGGACTACTAGACAAACAAACATTTTTTGTGAGTATTTACTCTAAGAGATGATTGTCCTCCCCTTTTTTTCAAATTCATTTAGCTACCTCTCTATTAGTCTAACCTTATGAACTTTCACTGTCCTCCAGTGTCCCCCTATCTGCCCTCTGTGGCCACGCCTGACTGATTCCTTTGGATCGGGTACTTTGGGGTTTTGTCTGGGGTCCAGCCTGGTGGTTTGCGGGTGCTATCAGTTATTAGGGTAAGTGTCCATACCCACACTCTTTTTTGGCAATCAAGTTCATACCTGATCTAAATACTTTGTTACCTACATTCTGACTGTATGCTTCTAGATTTATGTTTTAACCTTTTTTCTCATTCATTAGTGGTTTCAATAAAGCCTTGCACATCCCCTGAGGAAGCTAACAGCGAAACATGTCGCGCTAGTGTGCAATATCTCTATTTGCAATCTGCAATTTATCTCTTTATGACCACCAAATACCTGTAATTTTACATTGCTTTAAAACGGCATGTTCTTTTAATTATATTATGTAATAAAACCTTGTTTCATTTTAACTGATGAAAGTAAATTCTGTCTCCTTGTACTTGGCACCGCAAAAATCCCTTTATTTTCTCTTGTTGTATCTACCTATGTTGGGATGAGGTGTCTAGCTTAGGGGTGTTGTACCATCAACCAGACCAATTCTTTGCTTTAACACCCCAAGACACTATTCACATACTACTATGCTACAGACCTCCAGGGCCGAAGACTAATCTCCTTACACCCTTCACGGAATTCATCTCAACACTCACCCTGAAAACCAAAAACTTTCTGGTACTTGGAGACTTCAACCTCTGGGCAAACTCCACCCTCAACCCTATCGCCACCGCCTGCATCAACCAACTGGAAGAACTAGGTCTCCAGCAACTGATAAATGCTCCTATACATGGTTCAGGACATATTTTGGACCTCATCTTCAAACAAAATATGGACATCAACATATTGGTCAACGTACCACTACCCTGGACGGACCACCATGCCATCAAATTCAAAATCGCCACCAACACCACCCTCCAAAAACGGAATCACGCAATAACAACACGCTGGTCTAGATCTCAAAAGAAACTACACTCCGAACTCTTCAAAACCACATTATCAAACAAAATAGCAACGATAAATTTAAACCACTCAACTGAACAAACACTCAACTCCTTAAACAAGGCATTACTACAAACAGCAGACTCAGTGGGCCCTAAACACAGAACACTCAGTCGCAAAAAAAACTTGGGATGGTTCACTGGCACCATTACTCTACTGAAGCGCGAACGCAGAAGAGCTGAAAGAGCCTGGAGAAGAAACTCTACTAAGGAAAACCACTCAAACTACAAAGCTCTCACCGAGAAATATCACAAAGCAATCTTCAAAGCAAAAAAAGAACCTTTCTCGAACACCATCTCAACAGCCTTAAACCGCTCTCGGGAACTATTCAAAATAGTCGCCCAGACTATGAACCCAACCTGCCTAGAGCCCCAAGCAAATGAAACTCAAGAATAAGCTATCGACAAAATCGATAACATCCGTAAAACAATTCAAAAAAAACACCAACCTCAATCAACGAAAGCAAAAAGAGGAAATCGATACAAACATCACACAAGGACTGAAATTCTCACTAATCCCAATCACCATTGACAGCACCAAAAACATCATCAGAAGCCTCAGAGACAGCACTTCACCAAACGACATCATTCCCACAAAACTTCTGAAAGAATGTTCCGACATCCTCGCTCCCACTATAACACACCTCATAAATCAGTCATTCAAAGAAGGGACTGTCCTGATCGCCCTCAAGCAAGGCATCGTCAAACCTCTTCTAAAGAAACCCAACCTTGACCCTAAAGACCCTAACTACCGCAGACTGATAACAAGTCTCAACACCATCTCCAAGGTCATGGAGAAAGCAGTCGTACAACAGCTACAACTCCACCTGGACACACACAATCTCTTGGACCCCCTGCAATCAGGCTTCCGCCCAGGCCACGGCACAGAAACGGCACTCCTCAAAGTATGGGATGACGCCCTCGAAGCTGCAGATGACGGAGAATCAAGTCTCCTGGTACTGCTGGACCTCAGTGCAGCGTTCGATACAGTGGACCACAACACCCTACTCATCCGCCTCACAGGAGTAGCGGGAGTCACAGATTCAGAGCTACAATGGTTCGCATCGTTTCTGGAAAATCGCTCTCAGACAGTGAAACTAGGAGCCTTCACCTCTGAAACCCAGGCATTATCGTATGGAGTCCCTCAAGGGTCACCTTTATCACCAGTCCTCTTCAACATCTATAACCGTCCGCTCCTAAAATCATCAGAAATTCGGACGTCCGCTACCACTCGTACGCTGACGACACGCAACTCTACTTTCGGATCACCGGACCAAAAGACCACTATCAACAACTAGAAAATTGGCTCACATTGATGGACAACTGGACAAAACAGAGCTTCTCCTAATACATGCAAACCAAAACTCAAAAAACAAGAACCTTTAGACTCCGCCCACCGTCTTTGGACAGATTATCGCCCCAAGCATCAAAGTCAAAAGTCTTGGAGTCATTTTTGACTCAGAAATGTCAATGGATGCACAAATTGGATCAGTAGTCAGCGGATCTCACCACCTTCTTCACCTGCTATGCAGACTCATCCCCTTCATTCCTAAAGAGGACAAAGCAGCAGTAGTTGGAACCATCATTAACTCCCGACTGGACCACACAAACTCCCTCTACGCCGGACTACCTAAATACCAGATTGCACGCCTACAACTCATCCAAATCACCGCAGCAAGACTGATAACAGGAAAAAAACCTTGGGAACCCATTTCCCCATCCCTGAGGAGCCTACATTGGCTAACCAAAGGATCGGATCACATTCAAGACCCTCTGCCTCACCCACAAATGCCTACATGGAAACGTGCCTCAATACCTATGCGAGAAAATAAAACGCTACGTACCTAATCGCAGTCTTCGATCAGCCCACCAAAACCTACTCCACGTTCCCAAATCCCGATACGAATCAAAGGGAGAATGAAGATTCGCATTCCAAGGACCACGGCTATGGAACACTCTACCGACCAACATCCGTATGGAAGAAAACCATCAGGCCTTCAGGAAGAAACTCAAGACCTACCTCTTCTAAAAAGCTGTACCCACAGGATGGACCAAGCGTCTTGAGGTGATTCAGTTCGCATTTGCAGCGCTATACAAGTCATTCATTCATTCATTCAATGATGGGCACTGTTCCTCCCACTGATACCAATGCCGGGCACTATTCCTCCCTCTGACACCAATGATGGGCACTATTCCTCCAACTGACACAAATGATGGGCACTATTCCGCCCACTGACACCAATGATGGGCACTATTCCGCCCACTGACACCAATGATGGGCACTGTTCCTCCCACTGACACCAATGATGGGCACTATTCCTCCCACTGACACCAATGATGGGCACTATTCCCCCCACTGACACCAATAATGGGCACGTTTTCTCCCACTGACACCAATGATGGGACACTATTCCTCCCCCTAATACCAAAGACGGAGAACTGTTTACTCCCACTGATACCATGTCATTTTTTACTTCCACTGGCCACAGTCCTGCCCCCCTAAAGTTCGAAGGACAGTAAACTGGCCCTTTGTGTGGAAAGTTTGGAGACCCCTGAACTGGAGTCATGCAATGCGGACTTGCTGCAATTGTACAACAAACTTGTGAAACCTGGCAAGTCTAGCAATAGCTTAGCAAGTCGTTTTCAAACTTGCAGCACAATTGCTTGCTATCTGGGATGGCCTGAGCCTCATACACCTGTGTGAATTAACCCTTATGGAACTTCACCACATCATTATGCCCGAGGCACATACTATCGCTGCTTAGTAAATGACAAGGGTCTCCGTTATTGCGTACGATGCTTGAGGTCACAAACCTCTCTTGCTTTTCTCAAGCTTCTCCTGTTACAAGCTCACCCAGTGTTAGCACATTGTAATTGTTGTTTTCTACAAGTTTTATCCATAAGAGTGTTGATGGATACCAAGGGCAGCATCTCAAAGAAAACAACACTTATCAGCGTATCAGAAGCTGACAACTAGTCAGAGGCCCTTATCACCATCCCTGCTTGTCAGAAGATTATTGCTGACCAAGCACAGACCCATCATGACACATGACGTTTACTTGCTGATATTTTTAATGAATGCCAGCAGTGCGTTCTACAAAAAAAAAAAAGGGGGGGAAGTTCTGCCTTTGTTTCTACAAAGACAGTACAGATATCCTGAGCGGTTTCCACATTGGCATGGAAACAGGGCTGAATAAATAAATAAGATCGGTGGGAAATGGCCGTCCTCGCCGGGATTACCAGGAGTGGAAAAAAACGGTTTAATTTAGGACACTAGTAAGGGATTTCCAAGAAAGAGGGAGGGGAGTTGGAAAATCATAAAAGAAATAGCTGATACATGACAGAGCCATTGAAACAGAGTAGGCGGCATTATACAACAATTACATACACTTAAAGTAGAACTCTGGTCAATTTATTTTTTTTTTTTGTTTTTTTATAGAGTATGGAAGGGAGAGAAGCTGTGCCAGGCTTTTATTGCTGTCTGTGTCCCTGCTGTGGAGATTTCCTCTCACACCCTGTTCTGGTGACACCATACCAATGCCAATATAAACTACATAGGGCACTGAGTAGTCGCAGGATTAAAAAAAAAAAAAAAGCCCCTTTATTCCAGACAGTGCCTTCATTAACCGCTTCAGCCCCGGAAGATTTTACCCCCTTCCTGACCAGAGAAATTTTTGCGATTCAGCACTGAGTCGCTTTAAATGACAATTGCGCGGTCGTGCGACATTGCACCCAAACAAAATTGACGTCCTTTTTTTCCCTACAAATAGAGCTTTCTTTTGGTGGTATTTGATCACCTCTGCTTTTTTTAATTTTTTGCGCTATAAACAAAAAAAGAGCGATAATTTTGAAAAAAAAGCAATATTTTTTACTTTTTGCTATAATAAATATCTCCCAAAAATATAAATAAAAAAACAAATATTTTCCTCAGTTTAGGCCGATATGTATTCTTCTACATATTTTTGGTAAAAAAAATCACAATAAGCGTTTATTGATTGGTTTGCGCAAAAGTTATAGTGTCTACAAAATAGGGGATAGTTTTATGCCATTTTTATTATTGTAGCAATAACTCTCGGCGGAGCTGCTGGTTTAAGTGGGTCTGTTACCTTCACTCTCCTTCCCTCTGTTTCACCGGCACTGGGTCTAGGGTTCCGTTGAGTTTACCTCTGGACGACACACGCACCAACACTGGAGTACGTTTTCAATGCTTTATTTAACAATTCAACAAGGAAGTAGCAGGAAAGAGGCAGAAAGGAAATTGCAGAAGAAACTCAAATATCTTCTTGTAAGGTTCTTAACAAATGTCCTGGTAGGATTTGGATACCAGAGCTATCTCGTGGGCCTCCGGAACGAAGGCCCACGAGGTAGCTCTCTAACGCATACCTGTCGGCCAGGAGGGCCAGCAGGTGGCTGTAAAACGAACCCCAAAATATGGCGTCTGTCCCATAAATACCCTCGCCCAGAATGCAACTCGGAGGACCACCTCCACCGAGTTGTCTCCAGGACAGAAGAGCATCCATACGCTTAGACACGTTGCCCTTCCAACACTGACCTATGATAACAGCGACACCCACCTGTCAGTCTGAAAACACACACAACGTCAGCCAAGCTGGAACAGAGGCAAACCTAACCACCTTAACGAACAAATTACTAAATTTACCTAACATATGGTAGATCGCAAATCTACCAGTGCTACATTATTATTTTTTTTTTTATTAGTAATGGCGGCGATCTGCGTTTTTTATCATGACTGCAACTTTATGGCGGACGCATTGGACACTTTTGACACTATTTTGGGACCATTGTCATTTATACAACGAACAGTGCTATAAAAATGCACTGATTACTGTGTAAATGACACTGGCAGGGAAGGGGTTAAACACTAGGGGGCGATCAAGGGGTTAAGTGTGTCCTAGGGAGTGATTCTAACTGTGGAGGGGATGAGCTTCAACTCACATGACAGCGATCACTGCTCCCGATGACAGAGAGCAGTGATCTCTGTCATGTCACTAGGCAAAACGGGGAAATGCCTTGTTTACATAGGCACTTCCCCGTTCTGCGGCTCCATGACACGATCACCGGGAGACCGGCGGACATCAAGTCCACCGGTACCACGGGCACGGTCACGCTGTACGCGGTGGGCACGGGTGCCCGCTAGCCCCGCCAATTAAAGGGGCTCACAGATACGCCCATTTGCCCACCGCTGCCATTGTGCCAACGTATATCAGCGTGCAGCAGTCAGCAAGTGGTTAAGCTTTAAAGTGATTGTACATTGCCTTGTAAAACAACCTGTTCAGTTTATAATAGAAATAAAATGCAGAACATTTGTGTATAGATATATAAAAACATTATAAATACCTTTTTTCCCTTATATATATAAGCGATCACATCTGTTCTCAGCTGCATAAGAGCTGGGGGCAGGAGAAGCAGCAGCACACTCAGCTTCCCAGTAAATGGCTGTGCAATGGGGGGGGGGCATGTTAGGACAAGCGGGAGCCAATCAGCGGGTCTGGCGGCCGCCGCCACCCGCCGATCGTTCACAGGAGAGAGAAAAGGTATTTAGCAGTTTGTATTTTCCATAATTCTGTGTACTATGGGAGACCATATATAGTGAAAGCAGGGTCCTGGGTTTATCACTTTAACTCAGCAGTTAAAAAATATGAGTAGATGTGTTTTGTGTGTGTGTGTGTTACACAAATTAATGACAGTGGGGGTTATTTACTAAAGGAAATCCACTTTGCACTGCAAGTGCACTTGGAAGTGCAGTCGCTGTAGATCCGAGGGAGACATGCAAGGAAAATAAAAAAACAGCATTTTAGCTTGTACATGATTGGATGATAAAATCAGCAGAGCTTCCCCTCATTTCAGATCTACCCCTTAGATTTAGGGCGACTGCACTTCCAAGTGCACTTGTAGTGTAAAGTGGATTTGCCTTTCGTAAATAACCCCCATTGTCTCTTTAGGAGCTTCATTCTGTGTCTAACCCCCAGACTGGCCAAAAAATGGAAGTGTTTGTATATTATAAATTCAGATTTCTCTCTTAGGCTGCATTGTGAAAACTTTTCTACTTCACAGACCTTGACGGCATGTTGCCTTGACTTCCAGCTATTTGTTACAAAGATCATTTTCCGTTGCTTTCCTTTGTACTGAAATCACCTCCGCGGCGACACGACTCAAGCGTGGAATGTGTCTGTGGCCTTGCAGCCCCAAATAATATCTTACGTCAGTCTTTTTATTGAACAAGGAATACATGCAAATGGATAACAGACAATGAGATCAAAACAAATGCTTTTGCGTAATTTGTTTTTTTTTTTTTTTTAATTTTTTGTCATAAAAATGTTTGTGGTTTTTCCAAGTATCCTTTGAATGAAAGCCTGTTAATAAATACAATGCAGCAAAGTTAGTGAGATTCTTCACACGGTCAAAAGGCATCGGTGTCTTCAGGCATTCAATAGCTCTACTGTTTAGTAGGCACCTAGACTAGGTAACACGATTCTCATGTATTCTGATGCTGGAATTGTCCTCCTCTTCATTGATGAGGGCTCTGAGAACCCGCTAACACTGGAAGTTACAAAAAAAAAACTCCAGCCAAACGCCACTAGAGTTTTAAATATTGTTTCTAATAACCATATGGTTCATTGTGTTTATTGATAGTATTCCATATATGAAATAATAAGAAAAGGAGAAGCACTCAGATCGCCACATCCGTAAACATGAGAAAAAGGGGAAATTCGGACTTTGTAGGCATGGAAGCAATGGAGAAGGTAAAACAATTATTATTGAATCAAAAAATATTTATTGAAAAAAATGCATACAATAATTCATGAAGAGTGTTCAAAAGATAAAAATAAAAACGTGAATCAAATGATACAATTTGTACATTGAGCCCTTATGCGTCATGCGTCTACGCGTTTCGCCGTGAGGCTTCTTCAGGACACAAACAAGGTTCAAAATTGTAACATAGAAGGGACAAAAACGAATCTCACCATCTTCAAGGAAGTGAGCCTCATGTATAAATTCATAGCCGCCGGGAAGTTTCCAATAGTGCGGAATACTTAGAAAAAAATGTTTAGTTTTATATAGATAGCTTTAGCAGGGGCAAGTGTACGTCAAATATCCGAAAATAGTAACAGCCAGATACACATATTGATGTAGAGAGGTCCAAGGTTTAAGAGAGGAAATACCCTGGTGATATTCCACAATAGCAGCAATAATATGTAGTTGAACAGGCAAATATTACTTTGACTTAGCAGTAAATCAGTGTGCCCCTGGGAGACAGCTGGGTGCTGTACACAACGTGTACAGCACCCGGCTGTCTCCCAGGGGCACACTGATTTACTGCTAAGTCAAAGTAATATTTGCCTGTTCAACTACCCTGTTTCCCTGAAAATAAGACCTAGCGTGATTGTCGGTGATGGCTGCGATATAAGCCCTACCCCCAAATAAGCCCTAGTTAAAGTCCTTGTAGGTCTTATTTTCAGGGTAAGGCTTATTTTCGGCTTATTTTTGGGGAAACAGGGTAGAGCTTATTTGGGGGGGTAGGGCTTAAATTGCAGCCATCACCGACAATCACGCTAGGTCTTATTTTCGGGGAAACAGGGTACATATCATTGCTGCTATTGTGGACTATCACCAGGGTATTTCCTCTCTTAAACCTTGGACCTCTCTACATCAATATGTGTATCTGGCTGTTACTATTTTCGGATATTTGACGTACACTTGCCCCTGCTAAAGCTATCTATATATAACTAAACATTTTTTATAAGTATTCCGCACTATTGGAAACTTCCCAGTGGCTATGAATTTGTACATGAGGCTCACTTCCTTGAAGATAGTGAGATTCGCTTTTGTCCCTTCTATGTTACAATTTTGAACCTCGTTAGTGTCCTGAAGAAGCCTCACGGCGAAACGCGTAGACGCATGATGCATAAGGGCTCAATGTACAAATTGTATCATTTGATTCATGTTTTTATTTTTATTTTTTTAACAGTCTTCATGAATTATTGTATGTATTTTTTTCAATAAATATTTTTTGATTCAGTAATAATTGTTTTACCTTCTCCATTGTTTCCATGCCTACAAAGTCCGAATTTTTGGTTACTATCTAGTATCCCCCTTTTCTCTATTCCATATATGAATTCTTATTTTTTTTAAAGTCATAGGAAAGGTTCGTTTTTTTTGTTTTTTTTACTTTATAAAAATAACAAACATGTTATACTTACCTGTGTAGTAGTTTTGCACAGAGCAGCCCAGATCCTCCTCTTCTCAGGTCCCCTTCTGACGCTCCTGGCCCCTCCCTCCTACCCCCATAGCAAGCAGCTTGCTATGGGGGCACCCTAACAGGCTGCTGTGACCAGCCAATGGCTACTGCTACTGTCTTAGACAATGAGGATGGAGAGACCCGGGAGAGCCGAGGCTCTGTTGTGCATCGCTGGATCAAGATGGGGCTCAGGTGAGTATTAGGGGGGCTGGGGTGGAGAGGGCACTGCACACAGAACGTTTTTTACCTTCATGCATAGAATGCATGAAGGTAAAAAACCTTGAGCCTTTACAACCACTTTAAAGTAATCCCACGGGGAAAAAAAAAACAAAAAAAAAACCTGCACGACAAAGGCATAATGAGCTAGTATGCATAAAGAGGACCTGCTTGACCTGCACATGCGTAATGCTGTCATAATGATGTTTACATCAGCAATAAAAGTGATAAAAAAAAATTTAAGCAACAGCGTAAAAAAGAAAATAATAATAATAAAAAAAAAATGTTTTTGTTTTAGTGCCCCTGTCCTCCCGTGCTTGCCCGTAAAGGTGAATGCTCACTTTAGTCCCACATGCATGCAAACAGAGATCGCCTCACACATGTGAGGTATCATCGCGAAAGTCAGCTCATGGGCGGTAATACTAGCATCAGACCTGCTCTGTTTATCTAAAGTGGTAAAATGTACGTTGTTTGTCGCTGTTACACGACTGTGCACAATTACTACGTCCCATCAGTACTAGATTTAGAATAGGGACAGTTCTTCTTATGGCAGGGTCCCTATACATGCCTTTGTATTTTTCTCTACATTTTCATGCAGATCAAATTGTTCAGCAAAAGTGACTGTCAGGGGCAGGGGCAAGCTACAACATTGCCCGGTGTGCAATTGTAGTAAAGTTACAGAGTAAGAAGATTCAAAGCAGGATGCCAGCTTTTAAAAGAATATTTAACCACTTCAATACCAAGGACGTCATATGACGTCCTTGGTTTTGAGCAGGTATATCTGAATGATGCCTGTAGTTACAGACATCATTCAGATATTGCCAGTTTCAGCCGGCGAATCTCTACACCATAGGAATGATCATAGCGGCCGTTACGCCGCTTGATCGTTCCTATGGGAGGCGAGAGGGGACTCCCCCCCCCGCCGCCCTCCGGTGCCTGCTCCGACTCACCGTTACGATCGCTGAGGCAGAGAGTGGATCCGCCGGCGCCGGATGTAGATCATAGAGATTTCCGGCGGACCAGATGGTCCCCGGAGTCTCTATGATCGTCGGAGGCCGGGCGCGATGTTATGACGTCACGCCCGGCCTCTCCATTTAAAAAAACAGCGCCGCTTCGACTTGGAAGCGGAGATTGTTTTATTTTTTTTTTTTTTATTTCAGGCTTCCCAGCCTAGTGGTGAGATATGGGGTCTTATTGACCCCATATCTCACTATTAAGAGCACCTGACATGTCATATTGCTATTACAAGGGATGTTTACATTCCTTGTAATAGGAATAAAAGTGATCAATTTTTTTTTTTTTTTTCAAAAAAGTGTCAAAATAAAAAAAAAAACATAATTAACAATAAAAAAAAAAAAAAAATTTTAAAGCGCCGCTGTCCCCGTGTGCTCGCACGCAGAAGCGAACGCATACGTAAGTCCCGCCCACATATGAAAACGGTGTTCAAACCATACATGTGAGGTATCGCCGCGAACGTTGGAGCGAGAGCAATAATTTTAGCCCTAGACCTCCTCTGTAACTCAAAACATGTAACCAGTAAAAAAATTTCAAGCGTCGCCTATGGGGATTTTTAAGTACCGAACATTGGTGCCATTCCACGAGCGTGTGCAATTTTGAAGAGTGACATGTTGGGTATCTATTTACTCGGCGTAACTTCATCTTTCACAAAATGCAAAAACATTGGGCTAACTTTACTGTTTTGTTTTTTTTTTAAACACAAAACAGTTTTTTTCCCCAAAAAAACGCGTTTGAAAAATTCCTGCACAAATACTGTGTGAGATAAAAAGTTGCAACAACCGCCATTGTATTCTCTAGGGTCTTTGCTAAAAAAACATATATAATGTTTGGGGGTTCTATGTAATTTTCTAGCAAAAAAATTATGATTTTTACATGTAGGAGCAAAGTGTCAGAATTGGCCCGGTATTGAAGCAGTTAAAAATCACTTGCCCGGCTTTCTCTGCAATACTCACCTTTTTTCTATTAGATGTGACTCCTCCTCGTCCAGGTTGGATGATGACCAGCATTGTTCAAACCCACTTCCTGTGAGCGGAGGCTGTCAGGGACACTCCCCCTGGGGATGCATCACCACATTAGCATGAGCTCACAGTATAATTCTGCAGAGAATGGCAATACATCGGCTCCTCCAGTGCTCTAAGCCAAAGAGTTAAAGTGTTACTAAACCCACAACAGTCAAATCAGTCTGTATATGCAGTAAAGAATGCTTGTTATACTCACTGTGGAACCTAAGGGGTTAATCCTCTGCATTGTGTAAAAAGGCTGTTTGATCCTGCCTTCTCTGATCCTCCCCTTCCTTTACTGTCCCCAATCCATTTACTGATAGTACGGAGCCCTAGGAGGCACTCTGCACATGCTCTGTTTGGTGTGTATTCCTAGAGAGTTTTTTGGGGGGGGAGGGTGCATGTGATCATCACAGAGCCAATCAGCACTGTCTAAACAGAGGGTCAGAGGTCCTTTAGCCTTATAGGACAGTCAAAACTCCTCCTGCAAGCTTTAACCAGACACTGATAGAAGTCACAAGAGTGCTCTAACTGCTGTTGAGAAAAAGTATTTAGCAGTTTATATTTACTAAATTAATTGCATTTCCATGTTCTGTGTACTGTGGGAGACCAGATATAGTGAATGCAGGGTCCTGGGTTTAGTAACACTTTAAATAAACGGGTGGGTAATACAGATGCATAGAACTTTCTGAGTGACAGTTGTTATTACAGGTCTTTATATATTGCCCAAAGATTATGCGATGCTTTATGTTACATGCTTTACAGTCTCTGCACTCCAGGAGCTTACAATCTAAAGTCATTATCTAACATGCACACACATTAGCGCTAATATAGAAAGGAATCTACCAGCATGGCTTTGGAAGGAAATCCATGCAAGCACAGGGAGAACATGCAAACTCCATTTAGCCATACCTCCCAACATTTTGAGATGGGAATGAGGGACACCTGCTAACAAATGTATGTAGGCATAGGACACACCCCCTGCCACACCCCCTTAAAGGAGAATTAACCAAAAAAAGGTTGATCCACAAGGACTTTTTTTTTTAGCACTTGGAAACACTTTTTGATAGATAAAAAGTGCATTTGATATACAACTATATGGATCAGACCAAATTGAGGGACAAATGAGGAGGAAAGAGGGACATTGCTCCAAATCAGGGACAGTCCCTCAAAATCAGGGACAGTTGGGAGCTCTGCATGTAGCTATTGTCCTGACCAGGGACCCCAGTGCTGCAAGGCAGAAGTACAAACCACTAAGTCACTGTGCGGCTCAGTTGCATGTGGTTGTATAAAGTAAACAGTATAAAGAAGATCCAGTAGGGGAAAGCCTTGGCCATAAGGGATGGGAATCCCAAAGCAGCCCCGGCCTCCTATACAGCAGGTAAAAGTCCACCAGGAATTAAAATAATTGTTACACAGAGGTGGATACGATTTATTTGCATCTGGCCGCGGCTCTATGTGCTCAGTTATTTTTAAAACCCAAAACGCAGACTATTCTCTGGCAGCTAGAATAGCTAGATAGACTTGTTTTTCTAAACAGCTCAGTACTGTAATAACCTCCTCCGGGTAATGAAGCAATGGGAACGGCACAATGTCATCATACATGGTAGAAATACAATGGGGATCACAAGTACAAAATACAAGCCATGTACTAAGTATGTGATGGGTGCCCTTGGGTGGAAGTGTAGCAGTTGGCTTGTAAGGAAAAGCCCTTTCCAGTGTATTTCCACTTTACAGCCCATGTGGGAGAACACCTACTTCATATTCATTACATATCCCCATTAACATGGCATAGCTTAAAAACAAATATTTAAAAACTGCTGGTTACCTTTTTAAGTGCTTTTTACTTGCCTAAATATCCTTACACGGTCTCCCTGGTTTGTGATGTTTAGGAGGGGTCTGTGGAGTAATGTTTAACCGCTTCAGCCCCGGAAGATTTTACCCCCTTCCTGACCAGAGCACTTTTTTGCGATTCGGCACTGCGTCGGTTTAACCGACAATTGCGCGGCCGTGCGACGTTACACCAAAACAAAATTGACGTCCTTTTTTTCCCACAAATAGATCTTTCTTTTTGTGGTATTTGATCACCTCTGCGGTTTTTATTTTTTGCGCTATAAACAAAAAGAGAGCGACAATTTTGAAAGAAAAAAGCATTTTTTTTTTACTTTTTGCTATAATATATACCCCCAAAAAATATATAAAAAAACGAATTTTTTCCTCAGTTTAGGCCAATATGTATTCTTCTACATATTTTTGGTAAAAAAAATCTCAATAAGCATATATATTGATTGGTTTGCGCAAAAGTTATAGCACCTACAAAATAGGGGATAGATTTATGGCATTTTTATTATATCTATTATAATTTTTTTTTATTAGTAATGGTGGCGATCTGCGATTTTTATAGTGACTGCGACATTATGACGGACACATCGCACACTTTTGACACTATTTTGGGACCATCCATTGTCATTTATACAGCGATCAGTGCTATAAAAATGCACTGATTACTGTATAAATGACACTGGCAGGGAAGGGGTTAACATTAGGTGCCGATCAAGGGGTTAAGTGTGTCCTAGGGAGTGATTCTAACTGTGTGGGGGATGGGCTACCACTGACATAACAGCGATCACTGCTCCCGATGACAGGGAGCAGTAGATCTCTGTCATGTCACTAGGCAGAACGGGGAAATGCCTTGTTTACAAAATCATCTCCCTGTTATTCAGCTCTGTGACACGATCAGGTGCCCCCGGCAGACATCGAGTCCGCGGGACCCGCGGGCACAGACACGCTGTACGCGATGTGCCTGCACGCCCGCTAGCCCTGCCAATTAAAGGGGGCGTACAGGTATGCCCATTTGCCCACCGCTGCCATTGTGTGGTCGGCAAGTGGTTAACATAATTAACCCTGTCTATACAGGTGGTCCCCTAGTTACAAACTTCCAACTTAAAAACGACTTCTACTTACAAACGGAGGGAGACAACAGGAAGAGAGAGGAAATCTACCCCTAGGAAGGGAAATTCCTAGGGGCTCAATGCTCACCAAATACGACATTGGTGGAAGGAGCCCAAAGGGTGGCGCTCAAGAGCTGAAATTCAACATAGCAGGTCATTATGTTTGTGTTTGTTGACCGACAATTGTGTGCCATTTGTATGCAAGACAAGTTCCCACCACATGATCTTCACACGATCTTCAGACAAAAGTCTGATGCTCTGTTGGCCAACA
This sequence comes from Aquarana catesbeiana, assembly GCF_042186555.1. Lineage (NCBI taxonomy): Eukaryota > Metazoa > Chordata > Amphibia > Anura > Ranidae > Aquarana > Aquarana catesbeiana. Next base: position 44,150,113 of record NC_133331.1, read on the forward strand.
ATCTATTCGTGTGTACGAGGCTTAAGAGTCATCATGGGAAACAGGTGACTCCACTGATGCTTTATCACCAATCCTTGTTTCCACAACAACCCAAAATTTTCACAATCCAATTGTCACAAGGACAGAAAGTGAGATGAAATCTTCTGAAAAGGGGCACAGACAGAAAAACAAATGTTACAGGGGTGATAACCCTTCCCTATGCTATCCAAAAAGCGTAAAAATATTTTTTTGGGGCTGGAGCTACACTTAAAAAATGTACCTGTTCCGATCTACAAACAGATTGAACTTAAGAACAAATCTACGGTCCCGCTCTTGTTTGGAACCCGGGGACCACCTGTACTGTGTCATCAGTTCATTATCAGCTGTAAACTAGATTTGGATTTAAAAAACTGCAAAATCTGGTGCAGCTCTGCATAGAAACCAATCCGCTTCCAGGTTTTATTATCAAAGCTTTATTGAACAAGATGAAGTTTGGAAGCTGATTGGCTACCATGCACAGTTGCACCAGTTTTTACACTCTCCAGTTTTAGTAAATTGACTCATGGGGCTGGGGGGGGGGGGTAAGGGCAAATAAACGATGAACTCTGCAAGTGCGGTTGCATACCTCCCAACTTTTTTACATGGGAATGAGGGGACACCTTTTAGCAAAAGTATGTAGTCATAGGACACACCCCCTGCCACGCCCCCTTAAAGGTGAATTATACAAAAATATGATTAGTTAAACCCACAAGTGCTTTTTTTTTAACCACTACTATTTCTTTATACTGGCTTTGGAAATTTACAAATGTAGAAATTGGATGAAAGGTTTATCACTGGGAAACACTTTTTGAAAGATAAAAAGTTAATCTTATACAATTATATAGATCAGATCAAAATGAGGGACAAATGAGGAGTAAAGAGGGACACAGGAACTTTGTTTCAAATCAGGGACAATCCCTCAAAATCGGGGACAGTCCCTCGAAATCAGGGACAGTTGGGAGCTATGCAGTTGCTCCAGAGCTTAGTAAATGAGGGGAAGCTCTTCTGACTTATCCAATCATGTGCAGGCAACAATGCCTTTTTTTAAAATTTTCCCTGCATGTGATTAGGTATTCTCTGCAAAGTAAAGCTTTACCTCATCTACTATGCTTTGGAGCAAATGTATTTGTAGAGTACAACTGTACTTGCAAAGTGCACAGTCTATTTGTCTTTAGTAAGTCAACCTCACTGATACTGATACTAATTTAAAAAAGCTTTTTTAAAAGTTTGTCAAAGAGCCGAGTTCAAATTGGTTATCTGGATACCCCAGGAGTAAAAGAATGTTCCCTTGTAATAAATGCCAAGTCTGCCCCTTTGTGGAGAGGACAGCCACCTTTACTGACGCAGGGGGGGCATAAATCCTATGAGATCCGTGATCTTATTAATTGTTCCACAAGTAGGGTGATCTATAGGCTCACCTGCCCGTGCCCTAAAATTTCTATAGGTAACACTAAAAGACCTCTTAAAGTCAGGATAGGTGAGCAGTTATGGGGAATAAAAAGGGAAAAAGAAAGAGACCCAGAGAAAGATCAAGAGAAACCATTGGCGAAGCATTTCGCCTTATGTCATGGAGGAAAAACTGAAGGTCTAAGGGTTAAGGGGATATATGTACTTAAATTGCCAGTGAGGAGGGGGGACTTCAACCGTATACTGCTTCAGAAGGAGAAGTGGTGGATATATCGGTTGGGGTCCCTCGTCCCCCTGGGACTCAATACTGAATTAAATCTCCAGGTTTTTCTTGAAACTTGAGAGAAAAAATATTTCCTTATGCTATACCACACATGTATATAGCCATGAACCCTGGGCGCATCTATCTATTTACTTTTGCTTATATTCCCTTTCCATACATAGGCTCACATTCACTTTCTCCCTCCCCCTTTCCCTTCGTCCACCCTTGGTCCCCCTGTGTGTATTCCTCCCTCTCCTCCTCTCTACCTTTCCTTCTTTCCTCTGTACCTGCAAATCTCTTATTTTCAATTTTAATACCTCTCTTCCCTCCTCCCACAACGTGAATATCGTTGCCACGTAACGGTGCATCAACCGCCCTACCGCCTCCTCTTACGCCTCCTCTACCTCCTCCTCTCCCTCTTTGCCTTCTTTCTTCCCATCCCTTTCACTGACATGGATATGACTCCTTTGTAGTAAATATAGTGATTGTAGGTGAGAAATGCTGAATTTATTTGCACTTTTGTATTATCAGTTTTTTGATTTATTTATTTTAAAGCTTTAAAACTAAAGAAGTGTATTTTGATACTCAACTATAGGAAGAAGGGATCTCAGAGAGATACTGTATTCTGTTTATTAATTAAACAAATGAGGTAGCCCAGAGGAGGATTTGTTCTATCCAGTTCTTAAGAAGAGCATTCCGGATAAGAAGCTGGAAAATCACATGTCTGTCCCCTTTTTAGAAGAAAAAAACTTATTTAGGAGGGGCGGCGTTGCCAAAATGGACTTGCTGTTATAAGGGACTGGTAACTCTTAGCCCCTCCCCGTCCAGACGAAGCTACGCTACTCCCCTAGCGAAACGCGTTGACGTCACTACAGTCACATGACGCCAGCTACGGGATGCCCCGTTCAAACTGAGATTGCAGGTCGGAAGGCCTCCATCCTTGCATCCATCCCCGCAGTACATTTCAAGCAGAGATTGCCGCGGATCAAGCAGCTGCTTATCGGATTACCCGCCTTTACTAAAGAGCCCATGGACCACAAGTACGGTTAAGACCGAACGTCGGCTCAGCAACCCAACCAGCTGACTCCACGGGATGGTAATGTATGGACGCAACTCTCCCTGAAACAGCTGATTCTGACTGCCTTGGGCATATTATGTGAAATGTCTTGATTTCTACTGAGAACTGTGCCGTGGTTCTTTACTGTCTCCATCCACACTGCAGCTATTTTTGATTTTCCTGCCGGTGATAGAGCGGGTTAGGCTTTGTTTTCTCAGTGATTACCTGCAAGAAATGAACGTTTAGATTTCCCGATTTCTTGCTGCCTTCAGCTGGGCATAAGCAACTTAGCAGGGATATTGCTGAGGATTGTACTAGAGGATTGGACAACATATAGGAACACATGCTAAATGTTCTTGGTACCTGATCAATACCACTTTCTAACCACTGGGCCGTTTTCACCATGTCTATAATGGGATGATATGTCCCTAATCTTTTGGTCTGCACAGTTTGCAGTGAATGCAAGTGGGACTGAGTTTTTTTAAGGAGCACTGTTCTAAAAATCTTAGTTGCCAATTAAACTCCAACCTATAGCACCAGTGGACTGACATCCAATCAAATGCTCTCACCAATTTATCTAACAGGACCAGATCATCGCTCATCTCGCTATATAGCAACTACTTCCAATGAAGTTATTCAGTAACTGTTTAGCAGGTTTTCAGTTCTAGGGAGATTAGGAAGTGACCGAGATCCCTCGGGGGGCCATTCACAAAGAAGCTGTTGATATGAATACTATTAAATAATTATTTCTATATTTTTGAACTAATGTGATCATTATCGCATGACAGCTCCTTTGTGAATGGTAGTTGGTGTCCGGACTTTGTTTTTGAATTTGTGTTTGTATTCTTATGTGTTTTTTCTGTTACTTGTCTGTTTTCATAGCACTACTTCTTATGCCATGTACACACGATCGGATTGTTGGCCAACAAAACCGCAGACTTTTGTCTGAAGGGCGTTGTCCTAAACTTGTCTAGCATACAAACGACAAGAATTGTCGGCCAACAAATACGAACGTAGTGACGTACAACATTGTTTTTCAGCTCTTTAGTGCCACCCTTTGGGCTCCTTCTGCTAATTTCGTGTTAGTAGAAGTTTGGTGAGTGTTGATTCGCACTTTTCATTTCGCACTTTTCAGTTCGCAGTTTGCATTTTGCACTTTTCATTTCATTTCTGAACGACCGTTCGTCAACCAGACATGTTGCGGAATCGGAGGAGATAACGTGTTATTTATTATTGGCCTTGGAGTTATTGCTTTGACATTATTTTTTTGGTTGAATAATGATTTGATTTATTATATTTTCTATATTTTTGGATGCACAGAATGCACTTTTTGGTTAAGTTCTATTGGCAGAACTGGACTTGTGTCTTTTTTCAACCTCACCTACTATGTAACTATGTAACAGATAGCGTGTCTAATTTTCTTTGTTTTCTTTGTTTGATGCACAATACAAAATTACATTTTGGGAGTAGGCAGTTACATTTAAAAAAATACAATGTAAAATTGACAAGGGACACCAACATAGTTGTATCTTTGATTTTAAAAACTACAGGATAATGGTGTTGTGGTAAGGGCTCTTTCTCACGGGGCGGATCAGTGATGATCCGCCCCGCGGGGATCACTCCGCCGATCCCCGCTGAGCAGGAAGATGACAGGTCCATCGCTGCACACTGTGCGGCGCCGGACCTGTCAGAGCGCCGCTCTCCCCTATGGGGGGATCGGATGATGACGGACCGTAGTGTCCGTCGTCACCCGATCCGATCCGAAAACGGATGTAAAAGTAGGTTTTTCCTCCGTTACACTTTTCGGATCGGAGCGGGTCGGATGTCAGCGGACATGTCACCGCTGACATCCGACGCTTCATAGAGATACATGTATGTCCGTTTTTCATCCGAAAACGGAAGGATGAAAAACGGACATACGGATCGTTAGTGTGAAAGACGCCTAACTTGCCCAAATAAAAACAAAAAAAAAACATAATAATATTATTATTGATATCACTAGAAAAAAAAAGCCTTGAAAATGTGTTTGCAATAACTCCATCAGTATCACCAGCAAAGCAGCTTCATTATTATCCCATTAAAGAAGAAGAGAATTGTGCGAGATTTCATAATTTGCCGCGTCACGAATATTAATTCTCCATTACGAACGCTAGTTTACAAGACCGACCGCTTCCAGCTCATCCTTGCTTCCGAGCATGCGTGTTTGTACTTTGGACTTTTGTCCGATTGACTTGAGTACACACACTCGGAAAATCCGACAACACACATTTGTCCACGGAAAATTTTAAAACCTGCGATCCAACATTTGTCCGTGGAGAATCCGACAACAATTGTCCGGTGGAGCGTACAAACGGTCGCATTTTCCGCCAACAGCCGGTCATCAAACATTTCCCGTCGAAAAATCAGATCGTGTGTACGAGGCTTTAGTCTTTTTTTTAAACTCTTGCAGTATTGTGAGTGAAGTTGTCAAGATATTTATAGTCGCATTATGAATTATTAAATTTTGCGTAAATTGTGAAATCAATAAATTTTGTACTTTTTAGAATTAACCCTGATTAAGACCCTCTGTCGCCAAGGTAGCTGCTATTTGACCCCGGTAGCCTTACCTGGGTCTCACTTTGTATGCTCTGTTTGGTTCTGCTATGGTAACAGCACCATATATTGGTGAGTGGTATAAGGGTATAGCTAATCAATACTTACCGTCTGCAGTAAATCTACTATGGGCGGGCGGCGAGTAGTTAAAGAGAGAACACCTGAAAGAAAACAGCTTCTGTTATCCTCTATCATTGCTATGTGACTCCTTTGCTATGGATGCGCCCCGTATTAGAAATCACTTCGAACACAAAGATATTCAATACATTGAACAAAAACAGATATAACCATCAGATTCAAAACATATATATAAAAAAAATAATATGGATTTATTAAAAAGCATAATGGTTAAAAAGCTCTGAAATAAAAAAAAACATCTTTACTTGATCATGCCCTTTCCTTTTCCTTTCCATGTATATTTTGTTTGTTCGGACAATCTGATAAAGCACAAGTACATATAAATAGCCATATTGTTTGTGTATCCCTCTTTGTTTAAAGCCCAGGAATGTGTAGAGCTCTGTTTTACATTAGTACCATGTGTGATTCACGTTTTAGATCAGAGCTAGAGGATGGAATAACCCCCCAAACCATTTCCAGAACATAGCCTGCTATACCTACCCAATACATCACTGTCCTGGATAGTTCCCATAGACACATTTCTAAACCTTGTGGACAGCCTTCCCAGAAGAGTTGAAGCTGTTATAGCTGCAAAGGGTGGGCCAACTCAATATTGAACCCTACGGATCAAGACTGGGATGCCATTAAAGTTCACGTGCGTGTAAAGGCAGGCGTCCCAATACTTTGGCAATATAGTTTATGTATGCAAAAATATGTGAGATCTCCAGGGTCACTGGGGAGGACAAAAAAATCCAGACAATACTGGTAAATCCAGCTTTGTAATAAAACTGGTTTCTTCTGTCCTTAGGCAAAACTAAATACAAAACTTTTTTTTAATGAATAGCAAAGGGTTAAAACCCCTGTCATATTTGAATATCTGTCTGTGACCCCATTATGGAGAATTACTATTGGTAGTGTCACCGGGGCTGAGGGCTCGTTCACACCAGCGGTCACGTTATACAACAGCTGCTGGTGTACACTTTGAAGGTAGAGGTGCTGGTGAGTGATAAATGATGCATTGCACTGTTCATTTATCTGTAGGCTCCTCCCACACGGGGTGTCTAGCCTACTATATGCTCCTATCTTTTTCACGTGGTGTTGATGGGGAATCCAAATCTGGGGACACCTTATTTTTAAACCAGGGCTTCCAGATTCTGACAATTCCCTGTTTGCAGACCCCCACAACCACAGAGCCAAGGTTGTGGTGAAGAGGCCCTTGTTTTCATCACCATGGGGACAAGAATAATGTAGCCCCCCCCCCCCCCCCCCACTCTCCCCGTGCTGAGGGTAGGGTCTGGTTCAGAAGGTGGGGCTGCTTATTCCTCCCTCTTTCCTGGCCAGCCAGGCTGTATGCTTGAATAAAGGTCTGATATGAATATCAGGAGGGGGAGGGGCAAGGTCTTTTGTCTTGTTTTTTTGCATGGGGCTACCCCTTAAAATCTATACCAGAGCCATATTTAGCAGTGGGAATAATACAGCTGCTGAATGCTTTACTTCCCCCTGCAGCTAGGGGGCCTCTTGGCAAAACACCAAATAGTTCATCTGTTTGCTAAACCTTTTGAACAGTGAATGAGCCTGCACCTCACTCCTACAGGGCACAGGAATCTCCATATACTTTGTACACAGTGGTCACTCTCATAGTATTTCATCTTCTGGTAGAATGTGCTTAGCCTATATTGTTAGCCTATTTTCTCTATTAGTCAAATATACTTTAAAGCATCTGTTACCCCAACACTTTATTTTGCTGATATGTGGCTGCTGTACCATGTTCTTGTATGAGAAAGTATCCTGTTCTCTTTGTATTGCTTCCTTTGTGTGAAATCCTTGGTGTTCCTGCAACTCCCTCTACTTTCCTATTAAAAACTGACCACGCTAAGCAGGAGAGCACAATGTGGTCAGTTCTCTAGCTATGCTGGGAACTCAGTGTGCTCCCCTCCAATGATCAGGCTTGTCCTGACACGCCCCCGCTGCGCTGCCATTCACTGGGAAGCTCAGTGTGCTGCTGTTTCTCCTCCCCCAAGCACTTAAAAAAAAAGGGAAAAAAGTAGTTATAATGTTTTTTTTTATATCTATACACAAATGTTTTGCCTTTCATTTCTATTTTAAACTGAATGGGTTATTTTAGAAGGTGAGGGTTTACAATCACTTTAACTCTTCTGGTTAAATGTTCTTGTGGCTATTTTCTCTTAGTATCAAATACAAGGAAATACATTTACTCTATAAAAGGAGTGAATAGAAATGGACATTACACACCTATTACAAACATTATGGATATTATTTGTGACTTCAAGACATTTGCAAAGTGAATTTTATATACATAGACCCCTTAAATTGATTGTAAAGGCTCTTTTTTATTTATATAAAAATACCAAACATGTTATACTTACCTGCTCTGTTGTAGTAGATTTGCACAAAGCAGCCCAGATCCTCCTCTTCTCTGCTCCTGGCTCCTCCCTTCTGTTGAGTGCCCCCACAGCAAGCAGCTTGCTATGGGGGCACCTGAGCCGAGCCACAGCTCCCTGTGTCCATTCAGATACGGAGCCCTGACCCGGCCCCGCCCCCTCTCTCTTCTCATTTGCTGACTGACTTTGATTGACAGCAGCAGGAGCCAATGGCGCCGCTGCTGTGTCTCAGCCAATCAGAAGGGTGAGTCTCGGGCGGCTGAGGGACTCGTGGACATCGCTGGATAGAGATGGGGCTCAGGTAAGTATTAGGGGTGCTGCTACACACAGAAGGCTTTTTATCTTAATGCATAAAATGCATTAAAGTGATTGTAAAGTCTTTTTTTTTTTTTTTTTAAATAAACATGTTATACCTACCTGTTCTGTGTAGTGGTTTTGCACAGGGCAGCCCAAATCCTCCTCTTCTCGTGCCCCTCTTCAGCTCTCCTGGCCCCTCCCTCCTGTCAAGTCCCCCCACAGCAAGCAGCTTGCTATAGGGTACCTGAGCCGAGCCGCAGCTCCATGTATCCATTCAGATACAGAGATGCCATTCGGCCCCGCCCCCTCTCTATTCTGATTAGCTAACTGACTTAGATTGACAGCAGCGGGAGCCAATGGTGCCTCTGCTGTGTCTCAGCCAATCAGGATGGAGAGTCCCGAATGGCCGAAGGACTCGTGGACATCGCTGGACATTGATGGGGCTCAGGTAAGTAGTAGGGGGGCTGCTGCACACAGAAGACTTTTTATCTTAATGCGTAGAATGCATTAGGATAAAAAAAACCTTCCGACTTTAGAACGACTTTAATGTCGTCACAAAAAAAAAAATATATGATTTTGTTCAGAATGCAGCCATTGCACACTATTTCAAACACGGGCGATACACTTTTTTTAAACTTGGCAATTCAATAAAAAAGTCTCTAAAAATAAAAGAAGCACTTTGTGAATGTTTTACATAAAATTTATAGTATACAGGACCGCTACATGGCCCCAATCCAATTAATTTTTGATTTGTTTGACTATGCATTCCACTTGTTATTTCTTAGTAACATGTATCCACAGTGGTGATGGGGAAATGAGAGGGAGGAGGGTTCACATTTTTCTTTCCAATATTTTTTATTGAATATAGTATATGGAAAATATACAATACATAATTCTTAAATATAAACGACAATGTAGAAGAGATTAAAGGAACAGAACTCGGCCAACATGGCCTACACACATTACATGTAGCAAAATGTAACAGTTTTACCGGTTAAGTATAACATCTCTACATCTGTCTGTCCTTATATTTTAGTTGCCCCAGAATCACTACCATATCGCTTATGTGTTCCTTGTAGAGAGGGTGTGACGCCGGGTGCCCACCCGTCCACCCCCTATAGGATCTACTCTGTGGACGTGAGGCCCCCAGCCCCCCCCCACTTATAGGCAGCAATGCTACTATCGCTTCTTGATTATTTGCAATATTGCGAGGGCAATAGCACCAGGCAGGACAACCTGCGTAGACTAACAAAAGTAAAGAGGGGAGAAGTAAAGAGCAAGGGAGAGAAAGAAGAAGAAAAGAAGAGGTGGGGGGAGAATTGGGGTTGAGTGCACCCCTAGGGATCTTCTCTGAGATCCATTAATTTTCAAAGTCCACAGATAGGTATGTCAACCATGGTTCCCAAATCCTGTCGAAGGCCTGTTGGTTATCCGAAAGGATCGCCGACAGGCGTTCATTAATCATGATCCATGTCAGTTTAGCTTTTACCAGTTCAAATGGGATCAGAGGCTTTCTCCAGGATCTAGCAATCGCAATTCTAGATGGTGTGAAGACAAAGGATATGAGTTTTTTCGTGTACCGAGGCACTCCTTCCACTGGACCTCCCAGTAGCGCCTGTTGTGGGGATTTGGTTAGGTTAACTTGGGTCAGTGAGTAGATAAAGTTATAGATACGTATCCAAAACCGTCTAACTTTAGGGCAGGACCACCAGGTATGATATATTGTACCCTCCCCCCCACACCCCCTAAAACACAGAGGTGATGCGCCAGGGACGTATGTAGCAATTCTCACCGGAACCATATACCACAGTAATAAGACTTTATAATTCGCCTCTATTAGGGAGGTATTTATATAACCTTTTGAGGCTAATTAAGCCGTATTAAACCATGTGTCGTTACCCCCATATCTTATATCCTTAGATGCAGACAAGCAAAGAAAGTGTTTCCACCGCTCAGGCTGACACTGACCCAGGTGTAAGTAGAAGTTTCAGAGCAGAAGAGCTCCAGGTGCTGGCTGAATGCTAGGCAAAGCAGGCTTGAATGGAGGAGAAAATTTGGATGCCGCACACTGGATGTAGTCAAAAAACTTAACTTTATTGAAAAAATGGGATCATCAAAACAACAAGACTGTCATGCAGAAAGTACAGGTAAGCTGACGCGTTTCGCACTCAGGACTGAGTGCTTACTCATAGCTATGAGTAAGCACTCAGTCCTGAGTGCGAAACGCGTCAGCTTACCTGTACTTTCTGCATGACAGTCTTGTTGTTTTGATGATCCCATTTTTTCAATAAAGTGAAGTTTTTTGACTACATCCAGTGTACGGCATCCAAATCTTCTCCTCCATTCAAGCCTACCTCCATATCTTGTTCCCACTTTTGCATGTAAAATAATTTTTCTGTCTTAGAGGACAAAATACCATAGATTTTGGATATGTGACCTTTATGTTTATCAAAGGACCTGCATAGATATTCCATTGGAGTGAACGTCATAATATCGGATTTGCGCTGTAGAGTTTTCAAGAAGTATACTATCTGGAGGTAGTGATAGAATTCTGTATTAGGTAACTGGTGTTTTTCTATAAGAGCTTGTTTTGATGATATACCTCTATGGTCACATAAGTCAGCTATACGAATCAAGCCCCTGTTGGTCCACCATAATAATCTTTGAGGATTAAGACCCGGGGTGAAGTCTGGGTTGCCCGTTAATGGGGCTAAGGGAGCATGAGGTGAGCGGAAGGTAAAAGGTTTTTGTAATCTATCCCACAAGCTTAATGAGAAAGATAACGTGGGGCACAAAATGGTAGGTCTGTCTTTCATATGGAGCCACAACAAATGGCTAATCGGTTTTGTGGGGTATGGGGATGATTCCAGTTTCATCCAAGAAGGTTGAGGCAGTTCAGAGTGGGCGCGAATTAGTTGGGCCAATTGGGCTGCCTCAAAATATCTAGCCAAATTTGGTACACCCAACCCCCCTTTAAGTTTGGGGGTGTAGAGGGTTCGCTGATTCACCCTAGGTCTTGTATCTCCCCATATAAACTTCATGATCTTTTTCTGAAAAGCCTTAAGATCAGGCCTATTGATTGCTACTGGAAGGGTTCTGAACAAATACAACAGTCTTGGTAAGAGATTCATTTTAATGGAATACAGTCTGCCAAACCACGACGGAGGGCTTTTAGCCCATGATAATAGATCTGCTGATAGCTTCTTATAAAGAGGGGGGTAATTGGCCTGGTACAGAGTCTGTAGGTTGCAGGTTAGGAAAATTCCCAAATATGGGAGTTTATTTTGTTGCCATTTAAACTGAAACGATTTTTGGAGAAGTTGTACTGTCTGCGGTTCTAGAGTTAAATTTAGGGCTTCAGATTTGGAATGATTTATCGTGAGACCCGAGAACGCAGAGAAGCATCTCAGGATACGGTATAAATTGGGGAGGGACGTGATCGGAGAGGAAAGGAACATGAGGATATCATCGGCGAACAGAGAGCATTTCTGCTCTCCGTCTCCGCAGCATATGCCTTTTATGTCTTGGTGATTTCTAAGCTTTATTGCTAGGGGTTCTAGTGCTAATATAAATAAAATAGGAGATAGGGGGCACCCTTGTCTCGTTCCCCTGTGTATATTGATTGTGTGAGATTTGTAGCCTTTTATCTGGATTTTGGCCGTGGGTGTGTTGTATAGTACTTGTAATATATTCAGAAAATGAGGCCCAAATCCATATCTTCTCAATGCGTAATATATATACTCCCACGTTACCGAGTCGAAAGCCTTACAAAGGTCTAACTACAATATCATACCCTTCCGCGAACCTAAATTGTCCCAATTTGAGTCAAGTGCTGCAATTATATCTATCGCTCGTCGGGTTTGGTCCGGGGCCTGTCTATTGGGAACAAATCCCACTTGATCAGGATGGATATATTTGGCAAGAAAAGAATTCATTCTGGTTGCCAAAACTTTGGTCATTAGTTTGAGGTCCACATTAATAAGCGATATCGGGCGATAATTTGCAGGATCCCCATGATCCTTTCCTGGTTTTGGGATTACTTGAATGAAGGCCTCATTTTCATGTAAAGATAGGGGGTTTCTTCTCCGTATCGCATTAAAAAGGGAACACAAATGAGGAGTCAGTATGGCTGCAAATTTTCTATAATAGTGGCCCGTAAAGCCGTCTGGGCCAGGTGCTTTTGTGGGGTTCAAACACTTAATGGCTGCCAGTATTTCTCCTTCAGTGAAGTCTGCTTCCATTAGTTCTGTGTGTTCCCGTTCTAATGTTGGCATGGAAATGTCGTTGAAAAATTCCTCTGCTCGGTCCTTGGGGAATGGGGTTGGTTTATTATATAGATCAGTGAAGAACTTTGAAAATTCTTGAAGTATCTCTTGGGGGTTTTGAGTAATTTTCCCATCTCGAGTACGCAGTCTAGGCATTGCAGGGTTAAATGGTCGCGGGGTTAGTTTTCTAGCTAAAAGTGTGGTAGGTTTGTCTCCCTTGGTATAATAATGATGTCTAGACCAGCGTAGAAATTTCTCTGCTTTGGTTGTTAGACTAAGATTTAGTGCCATTCTAGCTGTGTCTATTTTATGTCGCAGATCAAGATGAGGGTTAGATTTTTGTTCCTGAACTATTTTATGTAGTTCATCTTCCTGTTGTTGGATTTTTTGTGCATCTTCCCTTTTTTTCCTAGAGGCCACTTGAATCAGTTTGCCACGAATGGTGGCTTTATGTGCTGCCCAATTAATATTTGGGGACGTGTCATTAGCTTGATTATCTGTAAAGTATTGTTGTATAGCCTTCTCAGTCTCAGTGTATATAATGGGGTCATTGAGTAATGATGCGTTAAGTCGCCACATGGAGGGTTTTGGTCTTTTCCATAAATCAGTTAGTGCCATTAGCACTAATGAGTGATCTGACCATGAGCTAGGTACTATTTTGACTGATTCAATTGAGGGTAAAAGTGAAGATTGTGTTAATAAATGGTCTATGCGCGAATACGTTTTATGGACCTGAGAATAATGGGTATAGTCTCTGGTAGTGGGATGGGAATCCTTCCAAGTATCTATGAGATCATAGGAATGTAGGATCCGGGCCAGTTTAACTCCCTGTTTGGGAGTATGTTTCAGGATAGGTTTATGTGCATTGGTCCTGTCTACGGCTTGATCTAAGGAGACATTGCTGTCACCCCCCATTATCACTTGGCCTTGTACATGAGGCATCAGTGTTTGCAACATGGTTTCGAAAAAAGTTACCTGACCCGTGTTGGGGGCGTAATATGAAATGAGAGTGACAGCACTGTCATTTACTTTCCCTGCTACCATAACATACCTCCCCTCTTTATCTCTAATGACTGTTGAGGGGGTAAATGGTACCCTTATTGCGATGCAAATCGCTACTCCTCTTTTTTTGTCTACCCCATTTGATAAATAAATCAAGGGAAACCTAGCATTCAGATGTTTGGGAGCTGAAGTGCGTGAAAAATGCGTTTCCTGAAGGAGCAGAAAATCTACATCCAGTTTATGGTAATCAAGAAAGGCTTTAGCACGCTTAGCGGGGGAATATAGACCTTGCACATTATGTGTTAATACCTTAGTGTATGAAAGAGGCAACTGAGACTTTAGCATTGTGGTCTGGCAGACTGTACTTGCCTGTTGTAGATGGTCATCCTGATTCTCGAGTAGGAGGTGTTTCGGTGGTCTTCTTCAAATTTCAGGTGTAGGGGTGCACTCAGGGGTAAAGAGAAAACAAAAGAAAAGAGAAAAAAGAAGTCAATGTTGGGATAAGATGAACTGGACCAGTGTCCACCTGTCACCTCAGAGATAAAGTACATAAAAAACTGATTTATCAACATGAACATATTCGTAATGGTCCCGGAGACTATAGTCTCCACTAAGTAGGGCGAGGTTGTCTCCATCTAAGCGATGAAGACAAGCTCGTCAAGAAGTGGCACTTTCCGTATAAAACATTGTAGTGGTATAGAGGGGAGTCAGTTAAGTCCAGGTGGTTTGAACTATTACCATCCCTCAAGTCTAACTAAACAAAGTAATATTTATCTAGATTTAGCTTTAGATTGGGGGGTTCAGGATTTACTATATCTAGGGAAACATTCTAGAAAACAACAAATAAACATAGGTGAAACAGCTCTAAACTCTCTATATCGAGGGGGGGGTTTTACCCCTCCAGGATGTAGGCAGTCACTTTAGCGTCCTGAAGACGAATAAAGCTAGCTAAGGTTAGCTAACAGAGCGGGATCTAGACTGCTAAAGGGAAAACCCATATGGGTTTACGGTGGTATCAAATAGTAAAATGTGGTGGATACTTCTCCTAAAAAAAAAGTCAAAAGTAGAAAATTAGAAAAGAGGGGTTTCATTCCCAACTTCATCCATCCGGTCCAGCTGCTAGGTGTCGCCTCCTAGAGGAATATCGCTGGCGTTGTTGTTCCCAGAGGGGCGAGATTGGGCGATCCATTTCCTGTTGTGCCTTGGGGGCCGATGAGTCCCTGGATATCAAACCAAGACCCAAGAGGATATCTTCTCCATCCGGAAAATTTGCAAAGGAGTATGTTTTTCCCTTGAAGGAAAAGGATAGTCGAAACGGGAACGACCACCGATATTTGATCTGGTGATTAGTGAGCTGTGCCAATAATGGTTTCAGGGCCCGTCGTTTTTGGATAGTCATTTGCGAAATGTCCGCGAAACCTTGTATCTGGTGGCCCAAGAGGTTAATATCGCCCCTAGCCCGGGCTGTAGACATTATTTGTTCCTTGATTCTATAGAAATGCGGATTAACTATGACATCTCTAGGAGGGCCATCTTTTCTTGGAGCCATCAAAGCTCGGTGTACTCTGTCAATTTCCATGTGCTGTGGGGAAATATCCGGAATCAAATCTTGCATGAGGGTATGTACTGCGTCTTCTAGATCAGTAACCGCCTCTGGTAGACCGCGGATTCGAAAATTATAGCGTCTGGATCTATTTTCCTGATCTTCAATTTTGGCGTTGGCTTGGTCTAATTGATCTTGCAATGAGGCTATCATACTTGAGTTCTGATTTACCCTCCGCATTGTGCCATCCATGGTATCCAGTCTGTCACCTATATCATTAAAGTCATGTTTCATTTCTGCTGTAATTAATTGGCAAGCTTTTGTAAGTTCTTGCTGTAATAGTGCTAAGAAGCAAGCAAGAAGGACAGAATCCCCTGAATATGTTGCTGGAGGTGGAGGCTGTTATTCACTTCCTATGCTGTTTTGGCTTAGTGCAAGCTCTGCTATTTCAGCCATGTTCCTCTCCAGGGAGGAAGCAGGGGAATCTGCGCCATCCATTCCCCCCCCTGATAAGTTTGGGAGGGGGAGAGAGAGAACCGCGGGGATCCATCTTTCTGCAGCCCTGTGATGTCCTCCTGTGACTGGGAGGAGAAGGGGTCTTGTTCTCTATCTAGGCCTGTAGCCGCAGTGTTGTGAGGAGAGAGTCTTTGTGCAGGGGGGCCCTGATGTCCCTGGGTCCCACTCACCTGCTTTGTAGCATCTGCCTCTGTCCTCGGGCCCGACGCCATCTTGGATGGGGGAGACCTTGCTGCAGCGTTCCCCGAACGGAACGAATAGCTGGAAGTCGGGGGTTTCTTTTTGGCTGTCCCCCCTCCTCTCCGGTTCATAGTGCGGATCGCTCGAGGAATGGCGATGTGCGTGGCTTCCCTCTGTCTTATTCTGGCTAGAAAAGGCCGGCGGCGTGCGGAGCAGGTCAGAACATGTCCGCTCCCGTGCCCGCGCGCATGCGCAGGAGGGTTCACATTTTTAAGTCCTAATGTCATTAATAATGATCTAGCAAGATCTGTCTTATCTCACTTCAACAAAAGTGCAACAATGAAGATCTTAAAAGAATTACAGCTGAACCCCAGGTTAACCAAATATTGTCTAAATATAGAGTCCCGTGTATTCTCCCTTGAATCATGGTTTGCTTTGTGTATTTCTTCCGGATCTGTGCAGTTTCCAGTGTAAAACATTTCCTGTAATAAAGACCACTCACTGCTGCTCTCTCTCCTTGTGCAGAGTGATTAGTCTAGTCTCCGCCCCCCCCTGTAGTTTTCTGCAGGCAGCCTGTAGTAGGTGGGGCTTGCTGGGTCCCTCCCACAGCTCAGCGCTCAGCACAGGCTATGTACAGTACAGTGATGATGTTGCTGCTACATTTGCAAAGGTATCTGATGTGCACACACACAGTGAATTTAAACCCTCCATGGCTATTGAGAGATATATTTAAGGCTCAGTTTATACTAATGTGATGTGATATTGCGGCAGTTTTCAGTGTGAATATGTAATGCGACCTTGATGCAACTTTGATGCGATTTGGTTGTCTTTTTGCATATTCTATGGGGCCAAGTTGCACTGTAAATCGCATCAAAGTAGCACAGGAACCTATTCCAAAATCAGGTGCTGAGTTATGTTAATTTGAGCTAGTGAGGAGACATGCGCCAGTTGTAGGATTTTATCCCTTTTCTTGTTTGTAAGAGGGGATTCAAGATCGGTTTCCCATTTAGCAAGAAAATCAGGGTATGAAGGGCTTTGTAGTTCAATGAGGGCCTTGTAAAACTGCGAAACGCAGTGTAGTAGGGGTCCTTGTGGTTGAACAGGGATTCAATTCCAGCTAGATCCTGTATACTTCATAGTGGCTGAGGGAAGGTCAGGTGGAAGCGTTGTATCTGATTGTATCTCCATTTGTCCATAAATGTGATGGGTTTTGGGCTCAAAATCGCAGAAAGAGGCTTGAGGGTGTTTGAACCGAGGATATGATGAAGCAGAAGAGGTTCCCCTGGTGACCAAGTTTTAAATCCCAGATCCATGGAACGGGGTAAAAAGTGGTTGTGGTGTAGGAGCGGCATCAGGGCGGAGTCGTATGACCACGAAAAAAATTTTTGCGTAGCGCATCCCATACGTCAAGTGAAGAGGTTGTGAGGGGTGAGGCATATGGAGCGAGGACTCTGGAGGAGCGGGGTATCTAGGGGATAATGGACAGATCTGAAACACATAAAGCATATTGCAATTGTACCCATAATTTGGAGGTGGCAGCGTATTTCCAATCTGCTACATGTGACAGTATTACAGCATGATAATACGCTTTAAGATTTGGTAGAGCTAACCCCCCAGAGCACTTGGAGCGATAAAGTACCGCTCTGGACACTCTGGGGTGGCTGTCACTCCAAATGAAGCGGGAGATCATGGTCTGGAGTAAGGAAAAGAACCCTATAGGAACACCCAATGGTAGCATTTGAAAAATAAAGAGTATACGGGGCAAAATGTTCATTTTGATTATATTTACTTTCCCTAACCAGGAATGGGATAGGCTAGACCAGGGGTCTCCAAGCTTTCTAAATAAAGGGCCAGTTTACTGTCCTTCAGACTTTAGGGGGGCCGGACTGTGGCCAGTGGGAATAAAAAATGCCCCAGCATTGGTTTTAGTGGGATTAATAATGCCCCAATGTTGGTATCAGTGGGAGGAATAGTGCCCCACTACTGGTGTCTGTGGGAGGAATGGTGCCGCATCATTGGTGTATGTTGTGGATGAAATAGTGCCCCAAGGGCCGGATAGAGGCAAGCAAAGGGCTAGAGTTGCGACCTCATCCCTTTAAACCCGAACACGTTTGAATTACACAGGTTCTGAGGTTAATTAAATGCAGATAAGGCACCAAGTGAGCTTAATTACCACCTTAATCAGCTACAGAACCTGTGTAATTAATATGTGTTCGGGTGTAAAGGGATGAGGCGGCAACCATAAAAGGGCCACATCTGGCCCCAGGGCCGCAGTTTGGAGACCACTAGGCTAGACCATTTCTGGAGGTCTTCTCTAATATTATTCAATAGGGGGATATAATTATGGTTGAAAAGAGAATGGAGACTGGGGGGTGAGATAAATGGATATGGATAAAGTTTTCCTAGGCAATTGAGAGGAAAAAACATTATTTTTTTTTCCTTTCCTCTTCAACAACGTCTCCGATATCATCCATGAGTAAGCCTTTGTTTCCACTATTGTGATCTGAAAGACGCACGATTTTGCCACAATTTTCATGCAACTTGAAACAACGCCTGTGTATTCTTGAGGTCTATGGACCTCAAGTCGCATCAAAGTGGGACCAAAGTAGTGCAGGGACTACTCTAAAGTCGCTGTGACTTGAAATCCCACAGATAAATGGTACTCATTGGAAATCATGGGGTACGATTTGTCATGTGACTTTGCAGTCCCAAGTCGCATAACAAGTCGCACTAGTGGAAACCAAGCCGAAAGAAGGAAACCTGCTTCTTTAGAAATGGGAAGTACATATTTTGACTACTCAGATGTAGTGTCGGCTTTCTCCCAGCCAATAGCTGGCTTTACAGCCAGGACATAAGGCTGAACTAGGAAAAAGTTGAAGTCTGAGGGCTGAGCTCTTCTGAGGTAATCTCAGATGGCCCACCATCATCCAGATGTCTAGGAGGGATACTTGCTGCGTGGTGAGAGGATTCTCTCGAGGATGGGCCAGGAAGAGTTAACTTGAGATTGAGCTAATTGCTGAAATGGAACTGCTAACCTGTTAACCCTCTGACTCTCTGTCTGCTGCATAGACTCTAAAACAGCTTTTGTAAACCAATTGGCTGGTAATGGGATGACCCTGCATGCTCGGCATTTAGGGATTTGAGAGTTGGTGAATGTGAAGAACTATGTCTTTTCACGGATGAACCCTCACCGCTTGCATGGTATCCTGATCTCTTTGGGGCCTTCATAGGTTTGTTTATGTCGCCTTGATGTCCACTTGGACTTCTTTTGGTGTACAAGGCTGAAATACATAAATGTACCAGCATAGGTGCTCTCTCTTTCTTTTTTTTACTCACCAGGACGACGGTCCCTACCTTAAATGTTGAAGAGGGTCTTGTTCGGGGGGCGTACTGCTTATTTTAGGCAACAGACAGAAAAATCAGCTAGAGAAAGATAAAGGAGTTAGCGACTGGTATTTCAGCTGGAGCAAGGAAACTGTATTTCCTGAGTAAAGAAAAAGAAAGAAATTACATTTACCATTGGCAAAAAACAGGGTCCCCTCCAGGGGATCCCCGCATAGGCAACCTCCTCAGATGACAACAGGCTGCCAAGCTGATTGCCCCCCGTAATAAACAATGGAGAGGGAGAGGCATCTGTGGAAGATACAACCCTCTAAAAAATGTTTTTGACAAACAAGGGCAAAAAATGTACAATTTGCCCCTATTCAAGATGACCACCATGATCTCAGGCAAGGCCGCGTATGCGCGGCTGGTGGCACTAGGACCTATGCGGGCCGCCTGACTCAGCCCACCACATGCCGAGACAGTCTATAATTAAATTTTCCAGGCGTAGACGTGCGCAGGTCAGCGTCAGCAACTGCTCTCGCACCTCCACTCCCCCATTCTTTCAGCCCACCACATGCGCAGAGCGGGCAGGAAGACGCTGAGGGACTCAGCAAAGTCGGTGCAAGGTGCGCGCCGCCCACTATAGTAACCAGGAATGAAGGTACAATATCACAAGGAGGGGAAGGTGGTGGGGAAGAAGAAAGTGAGAAAGAGAGAGAGGAACGAAAGGAAAGGGAGAGAGAATAGATGACAGGAGGGAGAAATGGAAGGAGAAGTGAAAAATAGATAGAGCTGTTTTCTCTGCTGCAGGCTTGAGCCAATGCCAGTATATAAATGCAGATAGGATAGGAGCTCTTAGTAAAGAGACAACTGCTGTCCCAAAAGACCCACAGAGGCTCCCTATCTTATCAGCGCATTTAGCTGCCCATGAACAGGGACTACACCTGGGAGAGGCTTGAACCCAGCTGGAAGCTGCTGACTGCAGAGGTAAGGGACGTTCGACCACCATTCACTGACCATGAGGGAGAAAAAAGGAGAATATTCACTGGTCCTGAGGGAGGAGCCAAGGCGGAGTTTGTCACATGTATGCTGCCATGGATAAACACCAGGAAAATATCTTTGCCATTCTGAAGTTTCCCTCCAACCACTTTACATATTATTTTATATGTACTGTGATTCTGTACTTGCCAAATATGCTGCAAAAATCTCCCTCCACTAAGTCTGGCTGCAGCCATTTTAACTGTGGGCAGCTGAAGCTCCTGCCAGTTCACTTCCTGGATTTATATATAGGAACACCTCCAGCTCTGCAGCCTCTCATTGGCCCTCTTATGACTCAACCCCCTCCCTTCCTGGCAAACTCTCAGGAGAGTGAGAGAGAGAGTTGAGTATGATGTCATAAGCCTAGGCTAATGACCAGACAAGAAACAAGAAGTGGGCTGTATAAGGTATTTACTGGCAGAGAAAAAAATGTTTTACTATCCAAAGTTAAAACAACAAGGGCAGAAGATTTAATAGATGTAAAGTTGAAAAAAATGACTGAAGTTCCGCTTTAAGCTATTGGGCTTTGTAAACAAAAGGCTTTCTACAACATGTGGTAGATTTCTGAAAAAAAATTAAATCCTGGCCTTAAATAAATTCAATATATACAAAAAAATGTTATCCGTTCCCTTGAGGGACGGTTCAATTGCTGTTGGTGCACTTGTCTCCTTCCTTTATGTGTACAGTAAAAGAATGTCATCCGACCACATGACAAGTTGCAAAACAATTGGCAAACGTCTATGTTTACTCCACAAAAGTTTTTCAGGAGTTTTATGCAAGCTTGGCTGACAACTGACACCGCACAGCAAACGTATCCCTTTTATTGTGATCTCAAGCAACTGTGCACAGTTCCCAGCATATGACATTGAACAGGTCAGGAGACACTTTCCAAGCAGAGTCTGGAGCATGGCATTGCTTTATGGGCTTCTTTGGGCCTAAGGCTCATTCAAAGATCATTATATTATTTGTTATTTATAATCAAATTGTATTTCCACTTTTGCGTAGGGTTCTCACCTGTCCGGGATTCACCCGGACAGTCCAGGTTTTGAATCATGTGTCTGGGTTTCATTCCACTTGAAACCTGGACACATTATTCAGGCAGGAATTTGGCTCAGAACGAACTTGACAAGGGGGTGAGGGGACACTATGTGCACCGCATTACTATTCTCTTTGGAGTGCCTAAAGGTGTCCCAGGTCTGTTACAATCCTATAGTGCAGAAGTAGGTAACCTGGGGCCCTCCAGCTGTAGTGGAACTACATTTCCCATGAGGCATTGCAAGGCTGGCAGTTACAATTACTCCCAGAGGCATGATGGGACTTGTAGTTCTGCAACAGCTGGAGGGCCCCAGGTTGCCGACACCTGCTATAGTGTATACTAAAACAAAAAAAAAATACTATGCACCAGTAAAGTGTTCGAGTTTACCACGTCCATTAAGACCCTCCCACTGGTAATATGTTGGCCACACCCACATTTTACCAAGGCGCACACAGCAGGTCACTTCTTCCCTCAAGTTTCCCTCATTCTGAAGTTAAAATGTTGGGAGGTATGCACGTTAATGTTCTGCACCTCTGTTCCCAGGCTTTTTGGACCCTGCCTACCTGCCCTGTGATATAAATGGAGGAGGAAGGCTGGGTTCGGGGCTCTCTCTCATTCCTGTTCCTGGAGACACTGTACTGACATGGAGCACTGAGTGGAAGTGCTGCTCTGAGCAGTCCATCAGAAGACACAGGGAGTCCGGAGAACTGCCCAGCCTTGTAGAAATACTAACTATGGAGGAACCCCTAGGTACCTAGTTGAGTTAGATAGGGGATGTTGCACTGGAATGTACTTGTGGGGTATGAAGCAAGCCACTACAAAAGGTTTACTCAGCAGGAAAAGTTAGAGGAGGAGTGCAGTTGTTATGGGTAACCAAGTACTAGTGTAAGATAAATTGCAGCCAGTCATAAAGCATGGTACCTGGCATGGCAGAGGGTACAGCTGGCTATTGGTCAGTAACCTGAAAGCACTGGGACCAAAGCTACGTTACAGAGACCCACTGCTTGGCCACATGGTATAGGAGAGTGGAAATAGTGAATTAATTGCATGCATAAGGGCCACACTAAGTACACAGTGGGACCCCATTCTGTCACTGGGACCAAGGTGGCACAGGTACGCTGGACTGGTGGAGTGCGCAAAGGCTCAGCAATGTCCCTCCTAAATGCAACATCCGTCAAGCTCAGGTGTGTAGTGACATGGGGCAAAGACACTTCACAGGGAAAATCTGTACATTTTCTACTGCACACTGTACAAGGCTCATCTCTAAGTCACGGAGCCGCTATAATCTTTGATTTGCACATGATTGTGGTCCTGGGCATTGATGAGCGTACACACGTGCGAAAGGTACCCCCACATGCAGGACCAGTGTCCCCACCCATGGCCCCACACTGGAAGGATAACGTCTTTTCACTTGTCACCGAAGGTATGCAGAGAAGTTGCTGTATACTTTGTGAGCTCTCGCACACCGTGGTCAGGCCCGGTCCATAGTAGGGTTCTGTTATTCAGTGGGCCCTACTATAGGGACCCTGCTGCTTAGAAGGGCAATCCAAATAACCCGTCTGACAGAACCTCTGTCAATAGCCACCATCACCTTCTCTCCTGAGCTGGCTGCTCCTTCCCTTCCCTCTACTTTTCACTCTCCATTGACCGGAAGGATAACATTAAGGTTAGCCAGTAGAAAAATTGTTTCAACTTCTCAGTCCTGCTTCAGGGTACCCACCAAGGGGTAGCACCATTTTAAGTGCAATGCTACACCTTCACGTTGTGAGAATGTGAGTCCCTGCCACTGTGATAATGTAGGAGAAACCCACACAGGGTTCTCTAGAATACAGCTTGAGGGGCTCCAGATGGTCAGTTCTCAGTGGAGAAAGGTGGTTTTTAATCTTTCCCCCAGGTTTTGTAATACCCAAATCAGGGTTTGGAGCTTTGAGACTTCAAAGTGATTTGGGAGGGAAGGAGTCTTCAACCCAGTGTTCGACTTTAGCCAGAAACCAGCAGGCTGACTGAGTGTGCAGGTGTTCACAGCCCTTATAATCTAGGACATGACAAGAGTTCAGGGCTCCACCTGGGAGATCGGAGGACTCCAAACCTTCCCCAGGGGTCAGAGAGACTGCTTAGGGCAGCTGCAGTCGGTGACAGAGCAGCAAGGAGATGGAAAAGAGCTGAGGTACAGGGGTTGTATGGGAGCACTAAGGTGCTATGTTAGATGGTCTGGAGGACCGAGGCAGTGGCACCACTAGAGAGAGGCAGAATGTCATTAATGTTCATGTTGATGTGTGCCGTGACCCCGGCATGGGATACTGGTTTTCAGTTTAAACTTTTTCAGATATGTTGATAAAAGTGGGCCAGCAAGACTTTAAAGGGGTCGTAAACCCTCACGGTTTTCACCTTAATGTATTCTGTGCATTAAATTGAAAAACCTTTTGTGCTGCAGCCCCCCAGAGCCCCCCTTTTTCTTACCTGAACCTGATCGCTCCAGCGATGGGGAGGAGCACAGCAACTCCAGCCACTGTCTTGGGTCCTCATTGGATAGATTGATAGCAGCCGGAGCCATTGGCTCCAGCTGCTGTCAATCAGATCCAACGACACGGGAGACAGGGACGGGGCCGAGTTTTGCTGTCTGTGTCAATTGACACAGCAGCAGGACTTGGTAGCGTGCCCGCACGAGTGCCCCCCATGGAATACGGCTCTCAGTGGGGGCACTCAAGGAGGAGGAGCCAGGAGCGCAGCAGGGGGGAACCCCGGAAAAGAAGGATCAGGGCCGCTGTGTCCAAAACCCTTGCACAGAGCAGGTATGACATGTTTTTTATTTTAAAAAACACGAAGCTTTACAATCACTTTAAAGCGGAGTTCCACCCACACGCTTATTCGGCTCCCACCCCCCCTTTGGCACCTTTTGGGGGGGAGTGGGGAATGGGGACCTGTTTTTGACAGGTGCCCTTCCCCACTTCCGGAGATGGTCTCGTCTTTTGGAAGTTCGGCCCCCCTCCTCCTTCCTCCGCCACCGGGCCAATTAGAAAGCGCAGCGCATGCTTCCCAGGTTCCCTTACCAGGAATGGCGGGTTCCCTTCCCTTACTAGGAATGGCGGCTGCACCCGACAGCCGATCTGAAGATCGGCTGGGGTGACGACATCGTGGGTTATCTGGACAGGTAAGTGTCCATATATTAAAAGTCAGCAGCTGCAGTATTTGTAGCTGCTGACTTTTAATTTTTTCTTGGGGGGGCTACCTCCCCTTTAAACAGCATTTCTGGAATAGACTATACTCACTGGGAAGCGCTACCACTGAGCAAAGCCTTCACCACATCACAATGTGTATGGCCTTTTCAACTCTCACAACCAATCAACTACAGGCTGACCCCCCTATAGATAAATACAGTATATCCCCAGCATGGGAAGCACATATCTCACAACTTTTTGAGATGGGAACAATGGACACCAATTAGCAAAGGTGTGTAGGCATAGGACACACCCCATGCCACGCCCCTCTAAAGGCAAAATATACCACAAAAAAATGTTTAAACCCACAAGTGTTTTTTTTTACCACTACTATTCCTTTAATTTTTTTTTTAATTTTTTTTTTTAGCACTACTATTCCTTTATTTACAAATGTAGCCATTTAGAAATTGGATTAAAGGTTTAGCACTGGGAAACACTTTTTGAAAGATAAAAAGTGCATTTTTTATACAACTCCATAGATCAGACCAAAATGAGGGACAAATGAGGAGGAAGGAGGGACAGAGGGACTTTGTTCCAAATCAGGGACAGTTGGGAGGTATGGAAGCACCACAGTCCAAAAAACACACACCGCAGCACATTAACCCATGTATTACCAGGTACAAACACGTAAAAAAAAACATTGTAGGCACCTGCCTACAAGTCTGTCTTCTTCTATAGAGTGCAGTGGCATTAATGTGGAAAAGGGGCAGAGGAGTCGTATGCACCTCTCAGTACACTGGGAATTGGCAGATTGCCCCAGTTATGGCCTAATCTTTTATTATCTAAGTAAAGTTAGGAACTGGGCCAGCCAAATCTAGGAGGTCACTGTGCAGTCATAGTAGTAACAATGCCATAATTATAAGCTGGCAGGAAAACAAGCACACCCAGCTCCCAGGTAGGAACATTTAGGCTATAATAATCTTTAAATCTAATGCCCTGTACACACAACCGGTTTTGCCGTCGGAATAAGCTCTGAAGGTTTTTCCAACGGTGTTCCGGCGGAATTCCGCTCAAGCTGTCTTGCATACACATGGTCACACCAAAGTCCGGCCGTCCAGAACGCGGTGACGTACAACACGTACGACGGGACTAGAAAAAGGAAGTTCAATAGCCAGTAGCCAATAGCTTCCGTCTCGTACTTGCTTCAGAGCATGCGTCGTTTTTGGTACGTCGGAACAGCATACAGACGAGCGGTTTTCCCGATAGGAATTTGTTCCATTGGAAAAATTTAGAACATGTTCTCTATCTAAGTCCGTCTGAATTTTCGACGGAAAAAGTCCGATGACTAGTATTCCAATGTTTCTCTTCTCCCTCAATTTTTCTCCATCAGATAATGTGACCCCAGTGCTGAGGGAGAGAGGCAGAGGAGGGTCAAACAAGGATGCTATGGAGGCGACAGACATCCTCCTTATCAACTGATGACATCATTGGTTGTTATAATGCCAGTGTCTAGAAAGTCGTAATGGTGCACAACGAAATCCCATGGCTTTGTGTAACTAAAAGGCAGGCTTCATCCACCTGCTGGCTTGTATACAAATTTTGATAAATTTTTAGGCATTTTGCCAAGGCACCCTTAAAGAAACCTCAAGGCACCCCAGGGAGCCTGGGCACCCTGGTTGAAAAAGGTTGATCTACAGAAAGGTACTGAGAAATATAATTTCCTGCTTGTGTGATTGTCTCACTCATTTTCTCAGAATTCTGCACTAAGATACAAGTCAGATTTTAGGTACCCCCTGCGATAGGAATTTTAGTTTTGGTTGGACACTCTCCGAGAGTTAAAGAAGTGTTTTTGTTAAAAATACCCCTGGTATAGTCAGGGCTCATGCATTAACATTACGGTATCATCTACACTGTCCTCTGTTGTGTGTATGTGCAGCATGTATATATATATATATATATATATATATATATACAGTATCTCACAAAAGTGAGTACACCCCTCACATTTTTGTAAATATTTTATTATATATTTTCATGTGAAAACACTGAAGAAATGACACTTTGCTACAATGTAAAGTAGTGAGTGTACAGCTTGTATAACAGTGTAAATTTGCTGTCCCCTCAAAATAACTCAACACACAGCCATTAATGTCTAAACCGCTGGCCACAAAAGTGAGTACAGTGAAAATGTCCAAATTAGGCCCATTTTCCCTCCCTGGTGTCATGTGACTCATTAGTGTTACAAGGTCTCAGGTGTGAATGGGGAGCAGGTGTGTTAAATGTGGTGTTATTACTTTCACTCTCTCATACTGGTCACTGGAAGTTCAACATGGCACCTCATGGCAAAGAACTCTCTGAGGATCTGAAAAAAAGAATTGTTGCTCTACATAAAGATGGCCTAGGCTATAAGAAGATTACCAAGACCCTGAAACTGAGCTGCAGCACGGTGGCCAAGATCATACAGCGGTATAACAGGACAGGTTCCACTAAGAACAGGCCTCGCCATTGTCGACCAAAGAGGTTGAGTGCACGTGCTCAGCGTCATATCCAGAGGTTGTCTTTGGGAAATAGACATATGAGTGCTGCCAGCATTGCTGTAGAGGTTGAAGGAGTGGGGGGGTCAGCCTGTCAGTGCTCAGACCATACGCCGCACACTGCATCAAATTGATCTGCATGGCTGTCGTCCCAGAAGGAAGCCTCTTCTAAAGATGATGCACAAGAAACCCCTGCAAACAGTTTTCTGAGCACAAGAGTAAGGGCATGGATTAGTGGAACCATGTCCTGTGGTCTGATGAGACCAAGATGAACTTATTTGGTTCAGATGGTGTCAAGCTTGTGTGGCGGCAACCAGGTGAGGAGTACAAAGACAAGTGTGTCTTGTCTACAGTCTAGCATGGTGGTGGGAGTGTCATGGTCTGGGGCTGCATGAGTGCTGCCGGCACTGGGGATCTACAGTTCATTGAGGGAACCATGAATGCCAATATGTACTGTGACATACTGAAGCAGAGCATGATCCCCTCCCTTCCTTGGGAGACTGGGCCACAGTGCAGTATTCCAATATGATAATGACCCCAAACACACCTCCAAGGCGACCACTGCCTTGTTAAATAAAAGAAGCTGAGGGTAAAGATGATGGACTGGCCAAGCTTGTCTTCAAATCTAAACCCTATTGAGCATTTGTGGGGTATTCTCAAACGGAAGATGGAGGAGCGCAAGGTCTCTAACATTAACCAGCCCTGTGATGTCATCAAGGAGGAGAGGAAGAGGACTTCAGTGGCAACCTGTGAAGCTCTGGTGAACTCCATGCCCAAGAAGGTTAAGGTAGTGCTGGAAAATAATGGTGACCACACAAAATATTGACACTTTGGGCCCAATTTGGACATTTTCACTTAGGGGTGTACTTACTTTTGTTGCCAGCAGTTTAGACATTATTGGCTGTATGTTGAGTTATTTTGAGGGGACAGAAAATTTACACTGTTATACAAGCTGTACACTCACTACTTTACATTGTAGCAAAGTGTCATTTCCTCAGTGTTTTACATGAAAAGATATAAAAAAAATATTTTGAAAAATGTGAGGGGTGTACTCACTTTTGTGTGTGTGTGTATATATATATATATTTATATATATATATATATATATATATATATATATATATTTATATACTGTGTGTGTATGTGTATGTGTGTGTGTATATATATATATATATATATATATATATATATATATATATATACATATATATATATTTATATATATATATATATATATATATATATATATATATATATATGCTGTTCTTGTCCTGTATAGTGTGGCCATCTGCAGTGTGGGCATGTGAAGCAGCTGTGTCCCTCTTCCAGGATATCGTGCATGCTGGTTACCCAGCATGCACCTCCTGGTCTCTCGCATGCGCAGTGTGTTGCAAGCTAGTCCCACTGCTTGTAGGCTGAGTTTCTATAGTTAAAGGGGTTGTAAAGGTGTTTTTTTTTTTTTTTTAAAATAACAAACATGTCATACTTACCTTCACTGTGCAGCTCGTTCTGCACAGAGTGGCCCCGAACCTGGTCTTCTGGGGTCCCTCGGCGGCTGTCTCAGCTCCTCCCCGCAAGCATTTACCACCTTCATGCGAGCTCTCTCGCACGGTGGTGAGTGCTTGCGGGCGCGCTCCCGTGATACAGCCGGCGGCTATAGCCGCTCGCTGTATCACTCGGCCCCGCCCCCCGGCGCGCCGCGTCATCGGATGTGATTGACAGCAGCGCGAGCCAATGGCTGCGCTGCTTTCAATCCATCCACTGCAGCCAATCAGCGGCCAGGGTGAGCGGAGGAACAGATGTCGGGAACGCGAAGCTGACTTTCGAGGCGTCAGGTAAGTAAAACGGGGGTGCTGGGGGCGGCGGTTCTGTCAGAAGTTTTTTCACCTTAATGCATAGAATGCATTAAGGTGAAAAAACTTTTACCTTTACAACCCCTTTAAGGTGGCGTTGGGGGAAGTTCCCGCCCTATTGTTATGGAAACCTCTTCCCTCCCTCTCGGAACCAGGAAGTAGAATGACGTACATCGCCGCGGCAACATAAGCAGGAAGAGAACAGATATTTCATTCTAAATAAGGTAAATAAACAGAATAAATAAAAATGCCAATTTGTTTTTAGCATGCACACAAGTGCTGCATAGTGGCAAGTAAAAAATGTGGGTGTAGTTTAAATACTTCTGAAGGGAGACAAACACAGCAACTTCCCTTATTAGCACACAGAAAGTACACAAGATGATTAACCACTTCCTGTCTGCCCCATTGTGGATTGACGTCTGAAATGTGGCTCCGTTATCCTGACTGGGCATCATATGACATCCAGCAGGTTAAGCCGCTTGTGTGCGCCCCCGGGGGGGCGAGCAGAGAGGCGATCGGTGGTGTGGTGTGTTATTCTGACACACCGCATCTCCTATCAAGGTAAAGAACCTCTGATGTAGGCCCTTTACCACATGATCAGCTGTGTCCAATCACAGCTGATCACAGCGGTAACCAGGAAGTGCCAGTAATCGGCTTTCCTCGGTTCGCGCTGACAGGGAGAGCCGATCGGCAGCTCTCCTGTCAGGGGAGGGGGGGTTTGCGCTGATGATCAGCGCATTGATTATCAGCACAGACCCCATCAGAGGTGCCCATCACAATGCCGCTAAAGTGTTCAGGTTTGGCTTGAAGAAAAAATGGCATCCCTATATATAAGACTTCCATTTTTATGTCATGCCCATACAGTCTATCAGTCCGCCTTCTTCTATACAGTGCAGCGGCATTAACGCAGAACATCACTCTCTCTCAATCAACATTGACTATTTTTAAACCTCATTCTGTCAACATTAGTAAATAGATAGGAAACTATATTATATTTACTTGTTCCCTTTTTTCTTCTTCTTTTTTTTTTTTTTTTTTACATATCTTCAACTTCCTGTTTTCCAGGCCTTTCAGGAGGGGAGGATGGGTTTTCTCAGCTAAGTACACCCTCCTGCCTGTGTTTCGTCAGATTAGGCGACCTGTCAGAATGTGTAAACGGAAGTGACGCTTCGTCGCCGCCATCTTGCTACACCCCGCACCCGTCCACAGTAAGGATACAGTGAGAAGGCGGCAAACTGACATCTTGTAACCAGATGTCCACTTGCAGCCTTCTGACTGTATCCTTACTGTGGATGAGTGTGGTGTGTAGCAAGATGACGGCGACGAATGAACGATGAACGTCACTTCCGTTACAATATCTGATGGGTCGCCTAATCTGACTAAACACCTGCATGCCTGAGCTAAGGACAGATGGATTCCAGAAAGTAAATGCTGCATGAATCAAGATGCCTACGGCCAGAAATGCTAGGGGGGTGTTTTTCGAAGTGAATTCTCAGCAAAAAAAAAAAAGCATGGAGACATGAATGGATGGGAGAGTTTGCTTTGAATATTAAAAATAAATGAAATAGGCTTTTGGTTTGTGATGCTTAGATGCAGTGTAGTTATGCTTTAGTTTGGACAAACAAAAGAGTCATATGCCACCTCTCAATGCACCAGGAATTGGCAGATTGCCTAGTTATGGCCTAATCTTTAATTGTCCAATATTTTTCCAATCGCAGTTACCTTTTGGTTGACCTTAATTATCATTAATTATATCCTACTGTGACATAGGAAATGAGAGAGAAAACTCCAGGAGGTCACCGTGTTGTGAAAGTAGTAAACAATGCCATGATTATAAGTTGGCAAGGAAAAGACACACCCTGCCCCAAGTAGGAAAATTTGGGTTCTATTAGTGATGGGCGAATCATAATAATTATTGATGGGTGAATCTGCCTGGGTTTAATGTGCCACGGCTTTTATGAATTCAGTGAACCTGAATGTAAAACTGAATCCTCTTGGGGGGGGGGGGGGGGGTTGTTATTAAATTCTGGCCATTTTTATGGCTAATAGGCAAACTACTGTAAAAAGGGTTTGGGAAGCTAGACACTGCCATAGGGGACATGCAATAGAGTCCCTGGGGGGGGGCCAGAGGGGGCCCTGACCCCCCAACATTATGCTGTGCCCCACCATGTGTGTCCCCCCCCCCCCCCCAATTAAATTTTTTTTTTTTTACAAAAAATCAATGTCTAAGAGGGAGAGAGTCCCCAGTCAGCTCCTGCAGGTGATTCCTCCCCCTCCCTCTGCTCGCTGACACTGCATAATGCGACTCCACCAGGACTCTCAGTTACTGAAAAAATAGACTGATTTCTCCCATCCGCAGGACAGGAGAACCAGCCTGTAAATTCCAAGAGATGCCAGACCAGCGCTGTCAATAGCAGGGACAGGACAGCAAGAGGAAGCTGGGGAACCCCACAGTGGCAGAACACCAGGGCCCAGTGGCAAGACAACCTTTGCAACCCTGATAGTTCTCCCACTGCTTTGGATCCTTATATTTTCTTGGTATACTAGTGACATATATCTCTTGTTTTCTGCCACCCTGGGGGGGGGGGGGGCAATACAGTAGGAAGGGAGCTCACTGCAGAACATGTGAAAGGGCCGTTGTAGGGTCGTAGTAAAGGGCCCCAGGATATATATATATATATATATATATATATATATATATATATATATATATATATATATATATATATATATATATATATTTGCATTTTATAGTTGCCCCCCTACTTTTGTCCCTGTCCCCCCATGTGCCCCCCCTAAATATGAAAGCTGGAGACGCCACTGGGGACATGTACCAATGCAAAAAAAGAGAGAGAGAGAGAGAGTGGTTTCTTGTGGTTTTGTGGAACACTGAAAATACACAAATCTCATAAATAGAATGCTTGGGGGATGCCTTAAAGCTGCAGTATAACAGTACAATTGCCGCTGACTAATTTGTATTTTTATTATTAATTAAAGGATATGTAAAGCTTCATTAAAAAAAAAAAAATGTCATACTTACCTCCTCTGTGCAGTTGGTTTTACAGAGTGGCCCAGATCCTCCTCTTCTGGGGTCCCTCAGCGGCACTCCTGGCTCCTCTTTTTCTCGAGTGTCTATTGACACAGACAGCAGGACTCAGCCCCGCCCCCTGTCTCCCATGTCATTGGATTTGCTTGACAGCAGCGGGAGCCAATGGCTGCTCTGCTATTAATCTATCCAATCAGGACCCGAGACACCAGCTGGAGCCGTCCCTGTCACTGGAAAGACCGGGTTAAGGTAAATAAAAGGGGGGCTCTGGGGGGCAGCTTCATCACAGGAGGTTTTTCGCCTTAATGCATAGACTGCATTAAAAGTGGATGTAAACCCAATGTCATCCTTTCTAAACTACTGCCATAGGGGTTATCTATAAGGATATACATGCCTCCTGCATGTATCCTTACCTGTAAAATGTCTCCCGTCTGTCTGTTATTAGACCCAAAAAACTGCATATTCTGTGGGTGGGTCTGTTGTCTGGAGCTCGGTGGGTGGAGTCGTGATGTCAGTAGACTCCCCGCCCACCTCTACACTCCCCTTGTCAATATGCATTTTCTCCTGTGTATTTATTACACTGAACTTCTGCTATGATCTCTAACATCCAATGAAAAGACAGAAAAGTAACCACATGACTTCAGCATGCCAAATCATGCTTAGGTGTGGAACAGCCAATCCTTGCAGAGCTGCTGAAGAAAGGAGTGGGGGTGGGAATTAAAAAATAATGCATGTCTTAGGCTAGTGCACAAGATCTGTAAATCACCTGTCACTCACAGCAGGGGGAGTATTTGACAAAGTTTTTCTCTGTTTGTCAAGTTGTATCTCACTGAACAATAAAAGAAGATTGCTCAGAGCTGGATTAACTCTTTGTGGCAAGACTGGGCTCAAATCATAGGAAATCGTATACTCTACATTATGCCATTAAAAAAAAAAGAAAAAAAAAAATTTCGGGTTTACATCCACTTTAAGGTGAAAAACTTTGAGGGTTTATGACCCCTTTAGGGCTGGATTCACCCCTATGCAGTTTTAGTGCTTTTTGCATTTTGCAGATTTGCACTACAGAACGTGTTCCAAAGGAAACCATGTTAAATGGACTGCAGTGCATATCTGCAATATGCAAAAAGCACTAAAACTGCATAGGTGTGAATCCAGCCTAAGATACAGCAGTGTAAAATTGGTCAGCTGTGGGACACTTTTATTCAGGGATATTAGGCCTAACTGATATACGCCTAACTTTTATCCATGGGGATAGGGCACGTGGTCAATGTGAGTGATATAATGTGAGGTGATTTAGTGTACACTGTTCTTGCAATTCATATTTTTTATTTCTTTAATCAATTGAGCAGCATTGTGTGTAGAAAAGGCAGCTTTAAGAACAGATGGTCAGTAATAAGTAAATGCTCTACTCTGAGAACCCTAAACCTAAAAAAGACCCTATGAACATAAAATAAAATAACCCACAAAGAGATAAAAAAGAAACCCCACAAATACCACCCTGAAACAAAAGCCCACTTTTTTAACCACTTGCCAACCGCCGCACGCTGATGTACATCCCTACTTTGGGGACGGATATCGTTGTTATGGCAGCAGCTAGCTGCCAAAACCCAGGTATCCCCCTGTTCGGCCGGCGGTCAGCTACAAGATAAAAGGGGTCTCTGTGGCCAATTCGCCGCAAGATCACTTTTATCTGTGGCGGGAGAGGGCAGTGGCGGAGGCGATCGCGTCTGTCCCCTGGGCTGATATGGAGACGGGTGAGGGGAAGATGGCCTCACCCTTCTCCATGACACTGCAGGGCGGAAGCGACGTCAAAACGTCACTTCCGCCCATAGCTCTTAAAGGGCCAATTTATTTATTTTATTTTTTTAAATGACAATTTTTTTTTTTTATTGCATTTTATTTTAAATATGAGATCTGAGGTCTTTTTGACCCCAGATCTCATATTTAAGAGGTTCTGTCATGCTTTTTTTCTATTGTTTACATTCCTTGTAATAGGAATAAAAGTGACACTTTTTTTTTAAACAGTGTAAAAATAAAAATTAGAAGGTAAAATAAGTAAAAAAAAAAAAATGTAAACGCGCCCCGTCCCGCCGAGCTTGCGTGCAGAAGTGAACGCATACGTGAGTAGCACCCGCATATGAAAACAGTGTTCAAACCACAAATGTGAGGTATCGCTGCGATCGGTAGATCGAGAGCAATAATTCTAGCCCTAGACCTCCTCTGTAATGCAAAACATGCAACCGGTAGAAATTTTTTAAATGTCGCCTATGGAGATTTTTAAGGGTAAAAGTTTGTCACCATTCCACGAGCGGGAGCAATTTTGAAGCGTGACATGTTGGGCATCAATTTACTCGGCGTAACATTATCTTTCACAATATAAAAAAAATTGGGCTAACTTTACAGTTTTTTTATTTTTTAATTCAAAAAAGTTGATACGGTGTGACAGAAAGTATTACGACGGCCATTTTATTCTCTAGGATGTCACCTCCCTTCTGCTTCCAGAGGCTTCTAAAAGGAAGGAGGGGAAGAAGGTGGAGCTGTCTGGGGTATTCTAAGGAGCCCTGACCAATCCCCAACCTGGATTGGCAGTGGGAAGACCTCCTTAAATACCTAGAGTCAGCCCAGCTGGGGAGGAGTTGCTCAGGTGGAAAAACTGGAGATGGAGTTAGTATTAGGAGGTCGGGGCCTTGGAGGGAGCCCACCCAGTCTGAGGGGGGGTGATCTTGGGCCAGGGGCTCGGAGCTGAACAGAAACCCCACACAACCCAAGGAGTGTCCTGCACAGGAGCAGGCGAGGACAGTGGGGAATACTGCCGGACAAGTCTCCAGGAGGGATCCATCAGGTGTCAGTGAGTAGCAGGCATATTCGGGAGAGCTGGGAGAGACGTGCCAGAGCGGACTGATAGTGTGCAGTCTGAGATGAGTGTAGAGCCAGAGGGAGAGACTGTGATGTTATTGGCGGTGAAGTCGGGCCGCTGCAGTCAGGAGGGCTGTCAGGGTCTGCAAGAGGCTGACTGAGATCACATAGCTCCCAACTGTCCCTGATTTCGAGGGACTGTCCCTGATTTGGAACAAAGTCCCTGTGTCCCTCTTTCCTCCTCATTTGTCCCTCATTTTGATCTGATCTATATAGTTGTATATAAAATGCACTTTTTATCTTTCAAAAAGTTTTTCCCCGTGCTAAACCTTTCATCTGATTTCTAAATTGCTGCATTTGTAAATTCCAAAAGCCAGTATAAAGGAATGATAGTGGTAAAAAAAAACTCTTGTGGGTTTAGCCAATCTTGTTTTTTTGTACAATTCTCCTAATTCTCCTTTAAGGGGGTGTGGCAAGAGGTGTGTCCTTTGGCTGCATACTTTTGCTGATAGGTGTCCCTCATTCCCATCTCAAAACATTGGGAGGTATGGGATCAGTAGTCCACCAAAGAGGGCAGCTAGCATCAGAACTTTCTTTTTGCTACACTATAGGGACCTAAGGTCCCTGCCTGTAATAAGGAACTTTGCTAAGGCCTGGCTGAAACCAGAGTTAGGCCTAACCATGTGCTGGCTGCACCTGAAGAATTGTGCTGGAGGGAAAAGGAGAGATCATCTGCAGCAAGTGTTGTGCAGGAGGAGGGTATCTAACTTGTCCCAAACCATGCAAGAATCATTTTCTGGGCATCCAATGAATTCCTTAACCCCACCTAATCCCACAATAAAAATACAAAAACAAAGCTGATGGACTTGTTCATTGCCTTGGAGTGTCTGGAAGTGAATGCCGGGCAGGGCAGGGTAACAGGTGGGCCACAATCACTCAGCAGCCCCTACAGGGGTACCGCTACACATGTACTCAGCCACATACCCTGTTTCCCCGAAAATAAGACCTAGTGTGATTGTCAGTGATGGCTGCAATATAAGCCCTACCCCCCAAATAAGCCCTACCCTGTTTCCCTGAAAATAAGACCTACAAGGAATTTAACTAGGGCTTATATTGCAGCCATCACCGACAATCATGCTTATTTTCGGGGAAACAGGGTAGCTCGGTAAAAAATGTACATCATAGCCGACCATACCAAGTCCAGAGACAGCGTGAATCTGATCAACAAGCTTTTTTTATGCTTACTTTCCTTACTAGTTACTCCGGCCCGGTCTCTCCTCACTCGGTGGCTATGGCATTAGATATGTACCTCGTCCACATATTTCCTCACCCATCTTTTTTTTAAGTTTTATTTTTAGAGCTTTTAGCTATTATTAGATATTCTTAATAAAGATGGCATTAGAGCAGCGGTAGGCACCCATGGAGGGATGGAGATCTACCTTAACAACATGAAGGAGAGCAAAGATCACCAGGGTGCAGCATGCTTTTTTTTTTTTTTAATAGTTCAGAAGTCAGGAGAAAGTAATGCAGAGTGCAGGGGTCAGGTGGTTGTAATGCAGAGTTGAGAGGTCTACAGTATGTAACGCAGAGCTCAGGGGTAGGTAACGCAGAGTGCGGGGATCAGCAGGGCCATCTTTAACACAGGGCAAAAGGGGCAGCTGCCCCGGGCCCAGTCATTGTTGTGGGGCCCAAAACAGCTGCCCCTTGAGGCTGCACAGCCCTTAGATAGTTGACAAGAGGATTCGGGACGGCCCAAGAAAATGTTTGCCCAGGGTCCAATTAATATTAAAGACGGCCCTGGGGATCAGTAGTATCTAATGCAGAGTTCAGAGGTCAGTGATATGTAATGTAGAGTGCAGGGGTCAGGTGAATATTATATAGAGTAGAGAGATCAGTAGTATGTAATATGGAGTTCTGAGGTCAGAAATAGGTAATGAAGAGTGCAGGGATCAATAGTAATTAATGCAGAGTTCAGAGGTCCATAATATGTAATATTAAGTGCAGGAGGCAGGAGAATGTATTTTTTTTTGTTAAATTTTGTTCTTAGGGGCTTTTTTGTCTTTCATTTTATGTTGTGGTTGATTTGAGGTCAGCAGTTACTGCAAATTGCTGTCCAACCCACAGCAAACTTATTTAATTTTTTTGCTGCAATGCTTCCTGTAACAAACAAAAAAAAAAAGCTTTTGTTTCAGGGAGTGATATTTTGGCTTTTCAAATATTGAGGAGGATATTGTTTTTATGTATGTTGATAGGACCTTTATTTTAGGTTGCACTGCTTTTTTGTTCATTTTTCTTTTTGCTCCAATACTTAAAAAAGTGGGCTTTTGTTTCAGGGTGGTATTTGTGGGGTTTCTTTTTTATCTCTTTGTGGTTATTTTATTTTTCCAAAACAATTGCGATTGTAGTATCGCTGCGCAAATATGGTGTGACAGAAAGTATTGCGACCGCCATTTTATTCTCTAGTGTGTCTGAAAAAAATGATATATAATGTTTGGGGGTTCTAAGTAATTTTCTAGCAAAAAAAAAAAATGATTTTAACTTATGAACAACAGATCTCAAAAAGAGGCTCGGTCCAGAAGTGGTTAAAAGGCAAAATAGAATGTAAGAATATGAGAAATCTGAGAGTCTTTTTTGTAAAGGTCGAACTAAAGTCTGCAGTACTTCCACTCCAGCCATGCGCTCCCTCAATGCCATTTACATCTTTGCCTATTCTTCCTCCAGGTTTGGCATCTTTGGGCTAAGTTGCTAGACCAGCCTGGGATGACAAAACTCCTGCTCATGCGCACCGGGTAGGGTTGCCCACCCTTTCTTCAAGTCAAACCCGAACACTTTAGCTGCGCACAGCAATTTTTTTAATAGTATAAACTATACATATATTTTGCAATTTAATAACATTTCTAATCATATGAAGTTAATCACAAGAGTCCCTCTTTACATCTGAATCCACAGAGTTCCCCCTTTACATCTGAATCCACAGAGTTCCCCCTTTACATCTGAATCCACAGAGTTCCCCCTTTACATCTGAATCCACAAAGTTCCCCTTTTACTTCTGAATCCACAGAGTTCCCCCTTTACATCTGAATCCACAGAGTTACCCTTTTACTTCTGAATCCACAGAGTTCCCCCTTTACATCTGAATCCACAGAGTTCTCCTTTACATCTGAATCCACAGGGTTCCCCTTTTACTTCTGAATCTACAGAGTTCCCCTTTACATCTGAATCCGCAGAGTTCCCCCTTTACATCTGAATCCACAGAGTTCCCCCTTTACATCTGAATCCACAGAGTTCCCCCTTTACATCTGAATCCACAGAGTTCCCCCTTTACATCTGAATCCACAGAGTTCCCCCTTTACATCTGAATCCACAGAGTTCCCCCTTTACATCTGAATCCACAGAGTTCCCCCTTTACATCTGAATCCACAGAGTTCCCCCTTTACATCTGAATCCACAGAGTTCCCCCTTTACATCTGAATCCACAGAGTTCCCCCTTTTACTTCTGAATCCACAGAGTTCCCCCTTTTACTTCTGAATCCACAGAGTTCCCCTTTACATCTGAATCCGCAAAGTTCCCTCTTTACATCTGAATCCGCAGAGTCCCCCTTTACATCTGAATCCACAGAGTTCCCCCTTTACATCTAAACTCGCTGAGTTCCCTTACACTGTGAGGCGGGACTCTGCAGACTCTGATGTATGAGAGAACTCTGGGACCTCTAACATAAGGGATGCTCTGGGAACCCTGATTTAAGGGGGAACACTGAGTACTCTGATGCACGTTGAGGACTCTGATGTAAGGGAAAACACTGTGGCCTCTGGTGTAAAGGGGAACTGTGATATAAGGGGTGCTCTGAGAACCCTGATTTACCTTAGTGTACTCATTCAGAGGCAGGAGAGAGAAGGGGGGAGACTTCAGTCAGAGACAAGAATGGATGGTGAGCTCACTGCAACCCTGCTGGGAGGCCATAGTCCAGTCTTAATAATGTGTCCGGGTTTCAAGTAGTTTGAAACCCGGACACATTATTCCAAACCCAAACTGTCTGGGTGAATCCCAGACAGGTGGCAACCCTAGCACCAGGGCTTGATAAAGTTGCACACTGGGCTGCGCATGCGTGGCTTAGTGTATAGTGCTAAGAAGATGGCTGGCAGATGAGCATTCTCTCTTGCAGGAAGGATATAGTGAGCCTTTTCTGTAACAAAAAAACTTGCTCACAAGTTTTTTTTTCCAAATAAAATTCAACTTGAACTAGTCATGAAGTGTTCTTGAATCATCGTGGTGATAACTTTGCGCTCTCACACCTCCGTATAGTATTGTAAGGCGACAGTGTTTCTCTTTTCTCTCCGGCTGAACACTTCAAATTCATGTGTAAGGCTGTCAAGCTGCCAGCAAGTTTCCTGGCCTTCTGCTTGTATCTACCCTGCAGACACCCACGGGAGGGAACAGATTAGGTTTATCTCTATCACACCGGGCTCCCCGTCTTCTCTTCCCACATGCTGCACACAGGAGGGGATCCTGTGACGTTTTTTTTTTTTTTTTTGCAGCCACACAGATGGATTCCTCTTCTGGCGCTTTGCCGCACGTCCCCGCCAGAATCAGAACTCCTTTAATGGAGTTGTCGCCGGCTTTTTTTGCATATCATCAGCGAGCAGCATCGCTTTTTACGCATTTGTGAATGAAGTGGAACAGACCGCGCTACTCCTGTTGTGATCTGTGACAAGGCAGCAGCCTGGAGTATTCATGATGATGTCTCATTCCCTCTGACTGCCATCATTCCACATTTGTCTTCTGAAATGTGAGCGTCATCCTCATAGGAGGCCTGCTGTGGGGTCAATTGAGAGATGACGCAGTACTAACATTGCCGACAAATTCAAGAACACCTGTCATGAAAGAAATGTGAGCAATGCCTTCTGTGAGCCTCTGCTGTAAATGCCAGTTTTCTGGCTTCACTTCCTTCTGAGTGACAGACCCAGAACAAGCAGGCTGACAGTAAAGTCAGTGAGGTCAGAGAAACTGATTTCATGCCATAAGTCAAAAGGTGCATAGCCAGACAACTAGCATTTTCAGCAGTGGCCCTTACCCATGCCCCGCCGCCCTCCCGATCCATGTACCCAGCCCCTTTCAGGACGCCGGGCACATGAATTCCTATGATGGAGGTGGTGTTTTTTGAAGCACTGATTTGAGCCAGAGTATTACTTCTGGAGTCCACCTAGGTGTGTTGCAACAGCAGGGATCCTCCTCCCCTCTCTCCTCTGATACCCGTCACCCGATTGGGTCTGATACCCATCTCCTATTGGACACCTAGAAGGAGGGGAGGAGATGCATGGCGGAAGCGAGGAGGAGAAGAGCTGCTGGCTGATGCCTGGATGCCCGATCCCCACTGCTCCTCGTGAGCCCGATCCCCACCGCTGCATGGTGCCCTGATTCCCCTCGCTCATTGGTGCCCAATCCCCACCACTGATTGGTGCCCCGATCCCCGCCGTTGCTTGGTGCCCCGATCCCCGCCACTCCTCGTGAGCCTGATCCCTGCCGCTGCTTGGTGCCCTGATCCCCGCCTCTGATTGGTGCCCCAATTCCCGCCGCTGCTTGGTGCCCCGATCCCCGCCGCTGCTTGGTGCCCCGTTCCCCGCCGCTCCTCGTGAGCCCAATCCCCTCCACTGCTTTGTGCCCTGATCCCCCGCCGCTGATTGGTACCCCGATCTCCACCGCTGATTGGTGCCCCGATCCCCGCCGCTGCTTGGTGCCCTGATCCCTGCCGCTTCTCGGATGCCCGATCCCCGCCGCTGCTTGGTGCCCTGATCACCGCCCCTCCTCGGATGCCTGCCGATGCCCGATTCCTGCCGCTGCTTGGTGTCCCGATCCCCGTCGCTCCTCAGATACCCGCCGATGCCGATCCCCACCGATGCCCGCTGCCTAGATGGGGTAAGTGCCGGTGGTTGTTTGCTGCCCCCCAAAAAAACAGCCGCCACAGATTTTCTGCTTGGCCATTCAGTTTAAAATAGAAATGAAAAAAAAAAATGTGTATAGATACAAAAACCAAAAAAAACCCAAATGTTTTCCCTTTTTTTTAGGTGATTACAAAAGGGTTGATTTACTAAAGGCAAATAGACTGTGCACTTTGCAAGTGCAGTTGCTCCAGAGCTTAATAAATGAGGTAAAGCTTCACTTTGCAAAGAATGCCCAATCACATGCAAGGAAAATAAAGAAAAACTGCATTTTTGCCTGCACGTGATTGGATGATGGAAGTCAGCAGAGCTTCTGCTCATTTACTCTGGAGCAACTGCACTTGCAAAGTGCACAGTCTTTTTGCCTTTAGTACATCAACCCCATAATCTCTGTTCTCAGCTGCTTAAGGAGCTTAAAGAGCTAGGGTAGGAGAAACAGTGGTACACTGGTCTTCCCAGTGAAAGGCTGTGCGGGAGGGAGGGTGTCAGTACGAATCTTATCATTGGAGGAGAGCAGGCTGAGTTCACAGCACAGCTAGAGAACTGACCACGCCGTGCTCTCCTGCCTAGTGTGATTCGTTTTTAATAGGAAAAGAGAGGGACTGGAGGGAACACCAGGGATTTCACACAAAGGAAGCATGACAAAGAGAACAGTATACTCTTTCATACAAGTGTAGCGCTGGTAGATTTGCAATCTACCGCACGTTAGGTAAATTTAGTAACTTGTTCGTTAGGAAGGTTAAGTTTGCCTCTGTTCCAGCTTGGGTGACGTTGTGTGTGTTTCCATGCTGACCAGTGGGTGTCGCTGTTATCACTGGCTAGTGTTGGAAAGGCAACGTGTTGAAGCGTATGGATGCTCCTCTGTCCCGGAGACAACTCGGTGGAGGTGGTCCTCCGAGTTGCATTCTGGGCGAGGGTATTTATGGGACAGACGCCATATTTTGTGGTTCGTTTTTCAGCCACCTGCTGGCTCTCCTGGCCGACAGGTATGCGTTAAGGAGCTACCTCGTGGTCCTCCGTTCCGGAGGCCCACGATACTACAGCGTAGGGGTGGGTCCAGAGGCTTGTCTGGGGCCTACCACCGTGGCCGAGGAATGGTCCTGAGCTGTCGGTCCTGTGTGACGAAGCTGGACAACCGAGAAGATCCCAGGGGAGGACCCGTCTTGGAGAGATCACGCAGCGTGCTGGTCTATAGAGGGGCCTGGTTACTTGGTTGTTGGACGTATCCGAAAGTAACTATACAGCATAGTGTTGCCAGGTTGGCTTAAAGGTTCAGGCACTGTGACTGACATTCATTACAGAAAATCTGATATATCCTGTGGCAGAGGATCGTATGGACTTTGTTCCCAAGCAAGTCTGTGGCAGAGACTTTGATTCGTGCTGCGTACTGGCTGCTAGGCTGGTGAGAGAGGCCTATCCAGACGAGCAAGGAGTGTGTCCCACGAGGGGAGCGCATTCCATACAATATCTGAATTCTACCCGAACATTTGTTAAAAGAACCCTAAAGGAAGATGTTTGAGTTTCTTCTGCAGTTTCCCTTTCGTCCCTTTCGTCTCTTTCCTAAGTCAAGTGTTTAATAAAGCATTGAAAACGTACTCCAGTGTTGGTGCGTGTATCGTCCAGAGGTAAACTCAACGGAACCCTAGACCCGGTGCCGGTGAAACAGGGGGAGGCAGAGTGAAGGTAACAGACCCGCTTAAACCAGCAGCTCCACCAAGAGTTATTGCTACATGTGGGTGCGTCGTCCGGGATTTGTTGACCGTCAATTCTCGCAACCCAGTGGAGTGTTTTACCGGGAGTTTACGGAGAGAGCTGGACTTTAAAAAAGAAAAGAAAAGAAGAGAATCTTTCAGGAAAAGGAAAGGTAAAACTGCAGGATTTTATTTCTGAGTGCGTAGATGGCGGGCGCCAGTAAAAGGCCCGAGAGCTACGTGACTAGAAGAACAAGTGGGAGGAGTTACCCTACTTGCTACCGCATGGGGCGCGGGTATGTGTTTGGCGCCAGAGGAAAAGAGAAGCCTCGTGATCGTGCTGAGAAGATCAGAGTGTGGCCATGTCTTTTCTGGCGATGCAGCCAGTTGTGGGACCGAGAGTGTTCCCTACAAGCACCGTGATGAATGCTGTGCTATC
Source organism: Aquarana catesbeiana (assembly GCF_042186555.1). NCBI lineage: Eukaryota > Metazoa > Chordata > Amphibia > Anura > Ranidae > Aquarana > Aquarana catesbeiana. Next base: position 44,192,683 of record NC_133331.1, read on the forward strand.
TGGAACTCTGCTTATGGATACTGGATTTCGGTTGAAACCGCAGGGGAGGTTTGTCCTGTATACCTCCGGAGATGTTGAGGGATTGGGCATGATCTGCCATCGATGCGAAAGATTGGCCGTACATCTTCGTCCATTTGGCCGATGTCCGCAATGTGGAGAGTACTTGTTTGTGGTGGAGCAACCTACCACGTCGCCCCGTGCTTATTGGATGAATTGGGCAACAGGTATCGCCACAGTAGAAGCTGCTACTGCTACAGAGAGAGAGCGACAGGCCGCTACTTTGCCTGTTGTTATTGACAATGTTCCAAAAGGAGACACTGCTGCTGTTGTCTCATCAGGGGACATTACTTTGATTTCTGCGTCCACTACGCCTACTCCTGTTGTACCTACTCAAAGGAAGGTGGGCTATGTAAAGGCTTCCCGCGGCCGTGGTCGAGGCCTACCTCAGAGGTTACCTGGACCCGAGCTACCAGAGTCCACGTCAGGAACGGGTAAACCACTGTTGGGGAATGTGTCCGGGACTGTAAATAAATATTTTCCAGCGGAAGAGTTGGGAGATTCGGAAATAGAATCCATGTCGGATCTTTCCGGTGATGATGACCTATTTGAGACTATGTCACAAGAGTTATTGTGGTCACAAAGTGAGGATGTTGCATCCGCTAAGACTTTCCCTGAATGGACAGCCCTGAGTTCTGGGAAAACGTCACCCTGTGTGGAGCCACACAGTACTATTGATGGGACTTTGCCAAAAGTTGCTAGTTCACTGCAGACACTGGCTGGGGCTATGGTGAGCAAATAATTGGATTCCTGTATACCGCCTGGTATGGGGAGAGACAGATCTTTGCCAAAACTTGCCCGCTTACAGAGGAAATTGAACAAGCGTGTGGCGGCGGAGTATGGTTTGGAGTTCCCCTATGTGCCCCGGGATATCATGCAGGATATTGAAGCTAATCAGGAACTTTGGTACAGTGAGGCTGTTTGGGACTATTTGTCTGTACCTAAGCCCTTCAGAAAGATGGATGAACGTTTTAACGGATGCTTTGAACAAAGTGGTAATTTGCAGGCCGGGAAGGGACAATGTTGTGTATTTTATTACCACAGTGGATAAAGAGGGAAAGACACTGACTTTGCCAGATCCCCGGTTTTACTGGTAACTATGGACAAAAGAACTTTGAAGTTATTTAGCTAGTTAGCGTCAGGGTAAAGAGATCTGCGTGGTCAAGATCTACATATTCTGTTCAGTGTTTAAATCCAAGGACTTCCTTTTTGCTAGCTGGATTTTGTTTCATAGAGAAAAAAAAAGAAGAAGAATTTTATATAGGGATGGACACCTAAAGAATTTTTTTTTTATATAGGTTATAGGAAGAGAGTTTCATTTTTAAATGAGGCTTTGCTCCTAATGTTGTGCAGGATGTACATATGTGTGTGTAACTATGTTTTCTTTTCAGGGATCATCGGGTCTTATATTAAGCTGGGAGGCTTTTCAGCTAGTTAGATAGTGAGGTTGTGTACAATCATACTGTGGTTTTGTTTGCGAATGTAAACATAATGTTTTATAGATATAAGTCTTATAGTGTCTTTTACTGTCCTTTTCTCTCTATCTGTCTATCCAAAGTTATAAGAAACTCAAATGCTTACTCTCAGGCTTGGGAGTTATTGTCACTGTTTTTTGGACAGACGTTGGGGACAACGTCTATTGTAGTGGGGGGAGTATGTAGCGCTGGTAGATTTGCAATCTACTGCACGTTAGGTAAATTTAGTAACTTGTTTGTTAGGAAGCTTAAGTATGCTTCTGTTCCAGCTTGGCTGACGTGTGTGTTTCCATGCTGACCGGTGGGTGTCGCTGTTATCACTGGTTAGTGTTGGAAAGGCAACGTGTTGAAGTGTATGGATGCTCTTCTGTCCCGGAGACAACTCGGTGGAGGTGGTCCTCCGAGTTGCATTCTGGGCAAGGGTATTTATGGGACAGACGCCATATTTTGTGGTTCGTTTTTCAGCCACCTGCTGGCCCTCCTGGCCGACAGGTATGCGTTAAAGAGCTACCTCGTGGTCCTCCGTTCCGGAGGCCCATGATACTACGGCGCAGGGGTGGGTCCAGAGGCTTGTCTGGGGCCTACCACCATGGCCGAGGAATGGTCCTGAGCTGTCGGTACTGTGTGACGAAGCTGGACAACCGAGGAATTCCCAGGGTAGGACCCGTCTTGGAGAGATCATGCAGCGTGCTGGTCTATAGAGGGGCCTGGTGACTCGGTTGGAGGACGTATCCGAAAGTACCTATACAGCATAGTGTTGCCGGGTTGGCTTAAAGGTTCAGGCACTGTGACTGACATTCATTACAGAAAATCTGATATATCCTGTGGCAGAGGATCGTATGGATTTTGTTCTCAAGCAAGTCTGTGGCAGAGACTTTGATTCGTGCTGCGTACTGGCTGCTAGGCTGGTGAGAGAGGCCTATCCAGACGAGCAAGGAGTGTGTCCCACGAGGGGAGCGCATTCCATACAATATCTGAATTCTACCCGAACATTTGTTAAAAGAACCCTAAAGGAAGATGTTTGAGTTTCTTCTGCAGTTTCCCTTTCGTCTCTTTCCTGCTCAAGTGTTTAATAAAGCATTGAAAACGTACTCCAGTTTTGGTGCGTGTATCGTCCAGAGGTAAACTCAACGGAACCCTAGACCCGGTGCCGGTGAAACAGAGGGAAGCAGAGTGAAGGTAACAGACCCGCTTAAACCAGCAGCTCCACCGAGAGTTATTGCTACACAAGTACATGGTACAGCAGCCACATATGAGGAATTTGAAACGTTGGGTTGACATATTCTTTAATAACGCATGCAGTAAGGGTGTGAAACAGCTATAGCAGGGGTCTCCAAACTTTCTAAACAAAGGGCTAGTTTACTGTCCTTCAGACTTAGGGGTGGTGGGGGGGGGGGGGGGGGGGACTGTGAACATTGGAAGTAGAAACTCGCCCATCATTGGTGTCAGTGGGAGGAATTGTGCCCCACCCTTGGTGTCAGTGGGAGGAATTGTGCCACATTGTTGGTGTCATTCATCCCTGTTGTAGAGTGATTGGTACTGATCACTCACTGTGTTTATTCGGGAAAAGAAGGGGCCAGTAAATGACATCCACCTGTGTGCCCGCAGCAGCTTCCGGTGGGAGAGGAGGGAAGCCAGCAGCGATTCGGGGGAAAGGGGCACACGGGGGGCCCGGACAGCAGATGGAAGGGGTGCTTGCACTAGAACCAATCCCCTTGCAGTGCAGCCGGGGGAGGGAAAGGAGGAGAAGCTGGCGATGCTGCAGTGGGACACAGAAGAGGATTGGTGTCTGCAATAAGACAGTACTGGCGGGCTGGCTGTACTGCCTTATCAGCGGCCCTGGGTACAAGAGTTTTGGAATGGATGAGTGACCCGGGATGCAGAAAGATGTGTCCAGGCTCACACATCCATCCCAAACTACATGTAACTTCTGGTTTTGCAGATACATGTGAACACTGATGGCTCCTCTCAGCCTGTCAGTACTTTGTATAGACTGAGTTAAGGTGACCAGATTTTTAAAATGAAATCCGGGGACATATTTTTTTTTATTGGCAAATAGTAAACTATTTTATATGCATATCTTCCTCAAATGATATATGCAGTCAGTGGTATAGCGTGGGTTGTCAGTGCCCGGGACAAGGCAAGACATTTGCACCCACCTCCAGACTTTTAGCACTCCCTGAGTCCCTTCCACTAGTACAGTAGTACTGACCAACTTGATTCCTACACTGACCTACCTGACCACTGCACTAAGCTACCCGATTCCTACACTGACCACTACACTGACCTACCTGATTCCTACACTGACCACTACGCTGACCTACCTGATTCCTAAACTTACCACTACGCTGACCTACCTGATTCCTACACTGACCTACCTGATTCCTACACTGACCACTACGCTGACCTACCTGATTCCTACACTGACCTACCTGATTCCTACACTGACCTACCTGATTCCTACACTGACCTACCTGATTCCTACACTATCCACTACACTAACCTACCTGATCCCTACACTGACCACTACACTGAGCTACCTGATTTTTATTGTGACCACTATACTGACCACTACACTGACCTACCTGATTCCTATACTGACCACTACACTAACCTACCTGATTCCTTATACTGACCACTACACTGACCTACCTGATTCCTGCACACCCCCCCCCCCCCCCCCCCCCCCACATGAACAGTGTAGATCGGTTGATTTAGCTCATCTCTCCATGGCCTCCATGATAATCTATCGGAGCAGGGCTCTCCCCAGCACCAGGTACTGTTCCCGACACCCAGTCGCTCCTCAGTATCCCCTGCCAAGAGCTTCTCCAAAAGCTCCGCCCCTCCGCTGTTCTCACACACGCACGGGCCGCCCGCACCAGAGGGATCATGGGGGACAGGCTGGACTACAGGAGTTCCTGGGCGGGGGGGGGGCAGCACAGCACACTTGGGGGGGGCACAGTATTAATTTTGAGCCCTCCCCACTGCAATCCGGGGACTGTGTCCTCAATCCGGGGACTGTCCCCGGAAACCGGGAATGTCTGGTCACCCTAGACTGAGTGGCCACCATTGCTAGTATGCACATGTCATCCCAGCCCCAAAATTCATCTGATTCTTGCCACTGGAATCCGGTGTGTGCAGGTAATCAGCCATGTGAAGGAGGCCTCCAAACCTGCACACCTTTTGTTTTGATGCGCCTGGAATTTATTTAGCTGAGATCCACCTAGTGATCAGAGGGGGCCCCTTAATATTTACCAGCATTTTACCAGGTAGTCGTATAATAGGATTTAGAATGTCACCGCACCCATAAAAGCTATAATGGATATATCTGACAGTGTGATACCTATGTATCTATTGTCTTGTCAGTGACTTCTGAAAATTTGGATGATACGAGAGTGATCTCTTCTAGTTTCATTCTGCCCTATAGAATGAGTAACCCAAAGTTATTTTGGATGTTTAAAGAGGGCCTCCAGTCATTTTTGTGTTTATTAAAAGGCAGCAGCTACAAAAACTGTAACTGCTGACTATTAATAAACAGATGCTCGCCTGTCCCAGGATCCAGCCATGTCTTCATTCAAGCCATCCCTTCTCTCCATCTTCTGTCCCCGGAATCTCAACTGTGGGCACCCGGCTGTGAAGACACAAGTGCATGCGTGAGCCATGCTGCACATTGTGAATGGTCGGGCAGTCTTCTGAGACCTGTGACTTGTCCTAAATGACTGCGTCGATATCTGCCAGCACCGGACAATCCTTTGGTACAGAGGGAGAATGGTATGTCTATGTAAACAAGGCAGATCACCGTTCTCTCAGTACAGAAGGTATGGATCCTGTGCTCCTGTAAAGAGGGGGCACCGATTCATGCCTTCCCCTAGTACAAGCACCTCCCCCACAGTAAGAAGTCACCAGCTAGGCACACATTTAACCCTTTGATCGCCCCTGATGTTAACCCCTTCCCAGCCAGTGTCATTAATGATGTTGGATGAGAAGACCTGTATCACTATTGGTCTTCCAATTTCTCCCAGAGGTGATCAGTAGGGTTGAGGTCAGGACCACTCGAGTGCCTCCACACCAAACTGGTCACACCATGTCTTTATGGAGCTGGCTTCCCCCTTTGTGACAAAAAATCCTCCTCTCCTCAGGGAAGACTTTCCACAAAATTTTGGAGGGTCTGTGGGAATGTGTGCCCCTTTGGTAGGTCAGGTACTGATGTTGGAAGAGAAGACCTGGATCACAGTTGGTGTTCCAATTCATACCAAAAGTGTTCATTTGAGTTGAGGTCAGTTCCTCCACACCTTCTGGTCACACCATTTCTTTATGGAGCTGCCTTCCCCCTTTGTGACTATAACATCGTCCTCTCCTCAGGGAAGATTTTGGAGGGTCTGTGAGAATTTGTGCCCATTTGTTAGGTCAGGTACTAATGTTGGATGAGAAGACCACAGATCACCATCAGCCTTCCAGTTCCTCCCAGAAGTGATCAGTAGGGTTGAGGTCAGGACACTCGCTTTCCTCTACACCAAACTGGTCCCACCATGTCTTTATGGAGCTGGCTTTGTACACAGGGGGGGGGGGGGGGGGGTTGTGGGCACCATCATACTGGAATAGAAAAGGGTCTTCACCAAACTGTTACCACCAAACTGGAGAGCACAATTGTATACAATGTCTTTGTATTCTGAAGTACTAAGAGTACTCATCACTAGAAACACCTGATCTCCATCATTTGGAGGGCAGGCCACATACCTTTGTCCAAATCGTGTATAAATCTGGGCTTATAAAGGAATACATGTATTTTTTTTTAAAGTTTGAATCCCATTGGTGAAGTATCAGTGGGAGGAATAGTGCCCCATCATTGGTGTCAGTGAGAGGAATAGTGTCTCATCATTAGTGTCAGTGGGAGGAATAGTGCCCCACCCATCATTGGAGCACAGGTGTGTCAGGAGGAGGCTGTCTCTCTGGAGCTACTGCAGGTGATCCGTGTGAGAGGGGACTGGTGAGGAACTCTCTCCCAGCTCTCCTGGCTCCTTTCTGGGGAAGCCATGGAGGCCAGCAGGGCCTCTCCTGCTGGAAGCTCTCAGCCATCTCCTGGGCCATCAGGTAACATACCTGCCCCTATACAACCCATGGTTGGTGATCTCTCTGCCCCTGGTGAAGATGAAGGTTCCGGGGCCATCCGGGAGCGAGTGGTGGCCGGGATTAAGGTCCTGAATAGGGAAAGAGACAAGCTCTACAAGCTCAGAGCCGAGGTGAAGCGCCTGAGAAGGCAGCGTGAGGGCTTGCATAGCCAGAGACGTGGATCCATGGATCCGGAGATCCAACTGGCCAAGGTTCGGGTGGAACACCAGGAGACCATTGTGGCCATGATGGAAGGCAGAGATGGGCCATTTAAAGAAAAGTTTTGTAATGAGAAAAGATTTGCGAGGATGACAAAGATGGAGGTGGAGGAGGAGACCCCCAGTTCTGACCCCCTGCCCCCTCAGGTAGAGGTAAGCAGCCCCATGCCTTCCCAGGACTCAGGAGGCATGCTCAGGGCCATCCAGGTAATGGAGTCTCCTATGCGGGGGATCAGCTGGCATTTAATGATGAGGACATAACAGACAATGTGCCTGACAAGGTAAAGCCTGTCAAGTCCCTTATTGTGGATAAAACAATTTTTGTGCCATTCAACACTGTGACTGATACTGACAATGTACCCAGTGAGAGTCAGGCTGCTAGTCCTATCTGTAGCAATGCTGTGCCTGCTGATGCTGCAGTACAGCAAAGTTTGCTTTTAAAAAATGACATTCCAGCAGATGAACTACAAGATTCAGCAGAGCCTATTAACCCCCTTTTGGCTGAAGCTGTTTGCCCCACAGCTGCTGAGGACTCTACAGCACAGCTTCAGGAGAGAGCTGGTATTACATCAGAAACTGTGACTATTCCTGATGAGAATGTGAAGTTTTGTGTGACTGATAAAAATCATCCCAGTACCAGTGTGATGAACAATGGTCCCAGTTCAAGTGTGGACAGTCCTACCAACTCCGTTCAAGCAGTGAATAATAATAGTAATGTACAGACTGCTGTGACATCAGTGTGGGGCCTTGGCCCTGAAAAACGTACCTTTGCTCAGGTGGTACGCTCTGCTCCTGGTAGCTCTGCTCCCAAGCGGGGTTTTCCCCTACAGGCTTCCACTTTGAGCACCCCAGGATCTGGTCTTGGGTCTCTGGCTTCTGCTGGGGGTCCCAGACGTAATGTTGTTATTCTGAAATGGGAAGGTGGTGCGATCCCTCCAGCACGGCGTGCAGTGGTGGATTTGATTTTGGAGATGGGTTTTGGGGCAAATGATCTGTATGCCTTTATACATGTAGCTGGGACACGGGATTATACAGTTAGCTTCACCAGGCCAGAGGGTCTTGACCTGTTCTGGGAGAGATATGAGGCTCGGTGCAGGTCAAGACCTGAATGGGAAGGTCTGGCCCCAGTTGCAGTTTCTCAGAGGTCTACAGTAAAAAAAATCACAATTATCCTCACTAATGAGAGTGTCCCTGCCCGGGATCTAGAGGTTTGGTTAAGGAACTATGGGGAGGTTTTGACCAAGCCCAATAAAATCCTTGATGAGCGTAACATCTGGACTGGGGGTTGGTCAGTTACAGTCAGGTTGGCCAGGGATGGGAATGTTGTCCGTCACCTGCCCTCCTCAGCTTTTATAGGGAGGGATAGGATGACTGTTTTTTACCCTGGTCAGCCGAAGCTGTGTCACCGCTGTGGAGAAAAGGGGCATTTGAGTTCCTCCTGTTCAGCCTTGATATGTTCAGTGTGTCGGGGTCAGGGTCATATGGCTAAGGACTGCACCGAAATGATCAGGTGCAACCTGTGCCTGCGCCTTGGCCACCCCTACAGCAGATGTCCTGAAGCCTGGCACAATATGGAGAAGGAGGTAATTGATGACATGTCAAGGCTGGACAGGATGGAGGGTGAGGCCCCTGGTGTACCATCCTCCTCTGCGGTGACCGACTCCCCTGGTCCTGCTCAGGATCCCTCTCCAGTTCCTGTGGCCACCCCTCATGTGTCTGTAAGTATTCCTTCTGTATCTGTATCTGTCTCCCCCCAGCCTACTGTACCCTCTCCTCTTGTGTCAGAACCTTCCAAGTCTGTGCCCCCTGAGTCAGTTACCCCCCAGGAGTCTACCCCTCCTAAGTCTGATTCAAAGGGAGCACCCCCCCCACCAGCAGTAGTAGTGGGTACTAAAAAGGTTGCTTCTTCCTCTGTGAAGAAGTCTTCTGTAAAGACTTCACAGAAAAAAGTAATAGATGAGGGCATCTCTGAAGCTGACCTGCAGTACCTGGAGGAGAGAAGGAAGGTTGGGAAGCGGAAGAAGCAGGTGGTGAGGACGGAACAGGCTCCAGTGCCTGTCTCCAACCGTTATAGGTCCTCTAATTGGGATATCTCTTCATCTGAAGCTTCTTCGGAGCGAAGTTCTGATTCCGAAATGGAGTTTGAGGCGGCCTCAAGAAAGAGAGAGGCTTCTGGTGATGAGCAGCAGAGGGGAGCTAAGAAGCAAACCACCCAATAACCCAAATGGCGGTTCCCCCTCCGTTAAAAGTGGTGACAATAAATGTCGCCAGCATTAAGTCAGTAAGAGCTCGTTCTATGGCCTTCTTTTTGTTCAGCCAATTAGATGCTGAAATTTTATTTTTGCAAGAGACTAGGCTCACCTCCTTGGCAGATATTCATATGGCCAAGAGAGAGTGGAGGTATGGTCCATCTTACTGGTCTCTTGCGGCCGAGCCTTACGGCGGTGTGGCGGTGTTGTTTAAAACCGGCATGGTAACTGTCCGGCGGGTTATTGAGGTGGAGATTGGGAGATGTATGGTCTTAGACGTCCTTGTGGGAGGGCAGGACCTGCGCCTAATTAATGTTTATGGACCGCACACAAAGTGGGACAGGAAATGCCTTTTTACAAGGATCAAGCCATTTCTTTTTACATCCCGGCAAGTGGCCTTTGGAGGTGACTTTAATACAGTAACTAGGCCCAAGGACAGGAAGGACTTCAAGGACAGGCTGGGATATGATAGCGTTTTTTTAAATAGTATGGTTAGGGATGCTGGTCTTGTGGATGTGCACATTAAGCACCTCCCGGATGACACTGGGTTCACCTTTCATCGAGGTAATAGTCAGAGTAGAATAGATAGGTTTTTTTTGAAGGAGACCTCTGCTTTCTCACCCCCAGTGGTGCAGGCAGTAGAGTTCTCTGATCACTGTATGCTATCTGTGGTCCTGAATGCTTCAGACGCCCCTCAGAGGGGCAAGGGCATCTGGAGATTGAATTCGACTCTACTCAAGGAAGAACATGTTAGACAATCCTTTGAGGAATTCTTTCAGGCACAGGTGACCATCCTGGACTTTTGTAGCAGCAAGGCTGAGTGGTGGGAGCTGACCAAAAAGAGGATTGCTGGATTCTTCAGGGGCCTAGCCAATAGAAAGCAGTTTAATAAATACATGACCTACCAACGTTTACGGAGGAAGCTGGATATTCTTGTCTCGAGAGGAGGAGATCCTGGGGCAATCTCCGAAGTGAAACTCCTTCTCAGGAAGTGTCAATATGACCGGCATGCCTCTTTGGTTCTGGAGAGGGACTATGGGAAGTACCACTCGCCTGACCCTTACCAGAACTGCAAACAAGGTGTAGCTGTTAAAACGGTCGTTGGCCTTAAGGACAGTACAGGTTCCTTGACAAAGTCCAGGTCAGGGATTCTGGAGGTCGTGAGGTCCTTTTATGCTGACCTTCTTGGGAGGAAAGAGCTTGACCGTGACAAGATGGAAAGCTTTTTGGACTCTACTCCAGGTCTAAATGATGAAGATGTCCCATTGATGAATTTGACAGAGGAGATCACAGTTGAAGAGGTGATAAGGGCAATTGAACAGCTTGCCATCAAAAAGTCACCTGGACCGGATGGCTTGACGGCTGAGTTTTACAAAGCTTTTAAGTCTATTCTGGCCCCACATTTGGTAGAGGTTTTTAACAGTTGCCTTGCTGAGGGGGTACTTCCCCCTTCCATGAGGCACTCAGCTGTGATTCTTCTTTCAAAGGGTAAAGATCCTTCGATGGTTGAGAATTGGCGCCCCATCAGCCTTCTTAATGTCGATAGAAAGATACTGGCAAAGATCATTTTCTGGCGCCTATCGTCAGTAGCAGAGTCTTTGCTTTCTCGCCATCAGCACTGTTCGGTCCAGGATAGGTGCACCTTCACAGCAGTTTTAGCTGTCCGGGAGGCCTTGGAGCGGTGCAGGGCTGCAGGCTGGGGAAAGTATTTGCTGGCATTGGATCAGGCAAAGGCTTTTGATCGTGTCAACCATGAGTACCTGTGGTTGCTCCTTAGTAAGTACGGTCTGCCGGGTGGTTTTGTCGATTGGTTAAAAGTCTTGTATGAGGGGGCAGAGAGCTTTCCTCTTGTTAATGGTTGGGTTGGGCAGTCCTTTGAGGTTGGCTCCGGGGTGCGCCAGGGTTGTCCCCTGAGTCCCCTGCTCTATGTGTTTGCAATCGACCCCTTCATCAGGAGGCTAGAGAGCGGCATGTTGTGTGGGGTGCCAGTGGGGCTTCCGGGTGAGCCGCCTTTGAGGGTTGTTGCCTATGCGGACGATGTGTCGGTGATTGTCACTGGGGCGGATGAAGCAGAGGAGGTGGTCTCTCTGACATCACGGTATTCTGAAGCATCAGGCTCCAAGATCAATCAGGAAAAGAGTGAAGTTTTCTGGATGGGAAAGGAAGGTGAGGGGTTTGATCTCCCGGACACCTTTCCAGTGCCCCAGGAAAGAATTAAGATTTTAGGCATTGAATTTGGACCTGGCGATTATGGCCTCAAAAACTGGGAAGGCAGACTGGAAATTGCCAATACTAAGGTGGTCAGCTGGAAGAGATGGAAGTTATCTATGAGGGAAAGGGTTGATCTGATTAAGACTTACCTGATTCCGATCTTCTTGTATGTCAGCTTTGTCTGCATCTTGCCAGTGTCTCTCTATGCTAGGGTCAGTAGTGTGTTCTTCCAGATGTTGTGGGGGAACAGACTGAACCCCATCAAGAGGAATGTCACCTATCTATCCAGGAGGGAGGGTGGCTTAGGTATGGTCAACCCAGTTCTTTTCTTTTCACTGCTTTTTCTCAAGTTTAATATTGGTAATATGCTTGCAGTGGAACCTCCTGGATGGGCAGGCATATTTAGATCTTGGTTTAGGCCTTTTCTACGACTTTGGGAAGAAGGTGGCCAAGTGAAGAATCTCAGGGGTCATCGTGGTCAGCTACCAGCCTATGTCGCTCCATGCCTGAAGTTACTACGGCAGTGGCGATTGTCGGCTGAAGATCTCAGATCGGTTCCGAGGAAAGTCCTTATGAGTCGAGTCTTGAGCGAAGTCTTTCATGACCCACTGGCCTTAAGGGATTGCCCAGGCCCAGTTTTGAGGGCAGGGTTAAGACTTATTAATTTGGACAGAGTACCCCCTAAATTCAGGGATCTGGCCTGGTTGTGCTTCCATGGGAGACTCTATGTTAGGGGCAATTTGAAATTCCGCAGTGGGGTGGATCGTAGCTGTCCTCGGGAGGAGTGTGCAGGTGAGGAGGAGACTATGGACCATTTTCTGCTTCATTGCCCTTTTAACATAGAGGTGTACAAACAGGTGGGACGGGCCCTCGGTGTCCCTTTCCTCTCCAGGCTGGGTTATGCTGAGTGGGTGTACGGAGCATTCAATACTGGTGGGGATTTTTGTTTAGATACACTTTTTCTAGTTAGCCTAATAGTCCGTTATTTCACTTGGAACGCACGGTGTCAGGTCTGCATTCGGCGTAAAATCCTTCCTGTTCAGGTGGTGGTGTATGACATTCTGCATGAGGTGGAGAAGATTCGGGTGCTTGAGAGGGACAAGCGGAGTCAGGGGGCTTGGTTGAAGGCGTGGAGGGGTTTCAAGCCTCCCTGACTGCCAGGAGTCTCTTTCCCGGGTGTGGCTGTCTGTCTCTTATCACCCTAGATTATTATTTTTTTGGATTAATTTTTGATAAATGGCTGCGTACATAGGTGATGGGTTGTGCCTCTTAGGCCCTCTCTGCTGCTTTATGTAAATAATTTTGGTAGTGGATTATGTATATATTGTATATATTCTGAACATGGATGTGTATTCCTTGATTTCTGTTGAAGTTTTGTACTATGGTTTTGTTTTTTACTTTTGTATAAAATTGGTTGCTTGATTCTTTAATAAAAGATCAATAGTGCCCTGTCATTTGGTATCAGTGGAAGGAATAATGTCCCATCATTGGTGTCAGTGGGACGAATAGTTCCCCGTCTTTGGTGTCAGGGGAGGAATAGTGTCTCATCATTAGTGTCAGTGGAGGAATAGTGCCCTGTCATTGTATCAGTGGAAGGAATAATGTCCCATCATTGGTGTCAGTGGGACGAATAGTGCCCCATCATTGGTGTCAGTGGGGGAGGAATAGTGTCCCATCATTGGTGTCAGTGGGAGGAATAGTGCCCCATCATTGGGTATCAGTGGGAGGAATAGTGCCCCATCATTGTATATAGTACACAGCAGGCCTTTCTCCAGCCAAGCTGTGAAGGAGAGCCTAGAAAATATCTGAAAAGGAGCCAAGTGCTCCACCTACTGTTTGAAAAGGGGAAAACAAAACAATCACATCCACCTGCAAGAAATCTGTTATTCAAAAATGTTTAATAAAATCCATACAAACATACAACACATTCACTTTATCAGTTTTGGTTTTAAAATGTATTCATCGTTAATACATTCTCAACACTTAACTTGTATAATACACTTAGAAGGAGAGACAAATATCTTGGAGATCGCGTTGGCCGGAATCGAACCCGGGTCATCTGCTTAAAAAGAAGATATGCTTACCATTGCACCCACCAACGCAAAGTAGCATGTCTTTTATAGTGTGGAGGAAACCAGAGTCCCCGGAGGAAACCCACGCAAGCACAGGGAGAACATGCAAACTCCATGCAGATAGTGTCCTGGTTAGGATTTGAACCAAGACCCCAATGCTGCAAGGCTAACCACTAAGCCTCTGTGCTGCCCATATATGGCCTCTGTTCTATAAAGGCCCGCCCCCGCTAAGCAGGGTAAGTCAGTGATGTCCAATAGAGCTCAGAGATGATGCCTTCAGCTCTACATTATTATGTAGACAGGTTGGTTGATGTTCTCCAACTTATTTCTTGTCTGTGAACATTACAGATTGACCGACGAACACCCCAACTCAGATACCCCCCATGTGCTCTGACTTCCCCCCTGTTCTCCAGCCCCCCCCCCAGTGCTCTCAGCTCCCCCATGCTCTCAGGCCCCCCCAGTGCTCTCTGACCCCCTCCCTGGGCTCTCTGACCCCTTCCCTGGGGTCTCAGCCCCCCCCATGTGCCTCTCCACCCCCCCAGTGCTCTCTTTACCCCTTCCCTGGGCTCTCAGGCCCCCCCATTGTGCCTCCCCCCCAGTGCTCTCTGACCCCTCCCTGGGGCTCTCAGGCCCCCCACATGTGCTCTCCACTCCACCCCCAGTGCTCTCTCTGACCCCCTCCCTGGGCTCTCAGATCCCCCCATGTGCTCTCCACTCCCCCCCCAGTGCTCTCTGACCCCCCTCCCTGGGCTTCTCACGTCCCCCCCAGTGCTCTCTGACCCCCCCTCCCCTGGGCTCTCAGGCCCCCCACATGTGCTCTCCACTCCCCCCCAGTGCTCTCTGACCCCCCCCGGGCTCTCAGGTCCCCCCATGTACTCTCCACCCCCCCCAGTGCTCTCTGGACCCCCTCCCTGGGCTCACAGCTCCCCCCATGGTGCTCTCCACCCCCCCCAGTGCTCCCCCTGTCCAAAGCTCCCCTCTTCTCCCACAGCCCACAGCTCCCCTCTTCTCTCACAGTCCACAGCTCCCCTCTTCTCTAACAGTCCACAGCTCCCCTCTTCTCTAACAGTCCACAGCTCCCCTCTTCTCTAACAGTCCACAGCTCCCCTCTTCTCTCACAGTCCACAGCTCCCCTCTTCTGCCACAGTCCACAGCTCCCCTCTTCTCCCACAGTGACAGTCCACAGCTCCCCTCTTCTCCCACAGTCCAAAGCTCCCCTCTTCTCACAGTCCCACAGCTCCCCTCTTCTCACAATCCACAGCTTCCATGTTTGCCAAGTGAGAGCACAGTTCTATACCACTGTAAACAAATTAACTCCCCCCCCCCCCCCCCCCCCCCCGTCATCCAGAGCTTACAACCCATAGCTGTGGATGGTGGACAGCTTACACAACCTGCCCCTCCCTACACAGCTCTCAATTTGTCCCCATTTTCCTTCACAGCTCTTACCTGTTTTGGCAAAGCCCCTCACCTCCCCAGCTGGCATGTCTGCATTACAGCTTCAAACCTCTCCACTGTTGCATCTCTGCATAAGCGCCCGCTCTCCCCTAACAGCTCTCTCCCACCTGTTTACAGCTTCACAGGGCAGCAAGCATGTGTGTGCGGGCTTTTTCTTTTCAACACTGTGCAGTCTCTGCCTACTAGACCTGTAGCACACAGCGAGATTGCTTCACTTGCTTCACTCGGTTCTGTGCTGCTATAGTCTGACAGGCAGGGCGGGGGGCTGGGACTGGAGTCGGCTTCCGATGCACCACAGGGATAGAAATAAAATGCGGGTATTTGTGGCATCGGGACTCGGGGTACCAACCAACAAATTCCCAGCCCTGCACAAGCCCTAAGTGCCCGGCAATAACACACAGAAGACGGTAAAAGTGAGTAGTGCAAAAACTTTCTCTACTGTCTTCTGTGTTTAGTGACAGGTTGGAAGAGAGGTCAGGGCAGCAAAAGGTCCGGCTGAAAAAAAGCCCTGCTAACACTGCACTACAATAACACACTATACTAACACAGCACTATTTATAATACAATAGCTAAATAACTGCGCCCGCGCAGCTTAACACACAACTCCGGAAATGCCGAGATACCTGAACTCCCATGCCTGCGTGGGAGTGACGCCACGTTGGCCCGGCCAATTAAATCGGGGGGAGATTGGTACCTGGAAGCCACCTGACCAAAGCTGCTAGTGGTTTTGGGACACCATAGCGCTGGAGCGCTATGAAAAGTATAGATCCGGTTTAAGACTCCTGGCAGTCCTCTGGTTGCCCTGCGCTTCTTCACCAGCTGGAGTAATTCCCATAGGTGAAGACGGGTCTGATTACTACGAGTTTTGACATTGGGATCAATAGCCAGTGTTGCCCTTTATTGACTAATGCTGGAATCCAATAGCATATTGATATCATCAGTCACTGGTGACATAAGGAAACTCGGTAATGAGAGGATACCACCATTCTGTGGGATGATGTTGCTATGATCCCTAGGAGGCATGGCGCAGGGAATGGGAACGTCAGTCTATAGCTCTGTTCACATTTTTCCTACGACGTGCGATTCTGGGATGGAGAGTAAATGTACTCCATCGTGGCCTAAGGCCGGAACCCATTGCTGGGGTCATGTATTTGGTTGGAAGGATCTCATCACTCCAAGGCCTAGTGTTATTCCTGGTAGGTGTGACACTGGGAATGGGAAAGGCAGTCTCCTCTGTAGCACTCGCTGCGTTTTTGCTTGTTGGTGGAATGAGGACATCACTCAGTGGGGTGATGTCACTCTTTCATGGGAAGATTTTCCTGCAGCTGTCCGCTATTTTTGATTTGAGCTTCTTTATACGCCGGCTTAGCCGAGCACAAAGGGAAGCTCGAGGAGGTGAGACTCTGGAAATGGAACGTCAGTCTTTTCCATGATGTCATAGGGATAGCAACATAACGAACTAAAAACTTTTTTTTTCCTGCGCTTCTTCACTGGCTGGCATGAATCCTGGTAGTGATCCCAGGAGGTGCGGCTCTGGGAATGGGAAAGCCCGTCTTCTTCATGGTCTTCTTCCTGGTGCTCTTTGCATTTTTGCTTGTTGGTGCATTGAGGACACCCATCAGTTGGAAGATATTCCCGTGGCTGTCCACTATTTTTGATTTGCGCTTCTTTTTACGCCATCTTAGCCAAGCACAAAGGGAAGCTCGAGGAGGTGAGACTCCGGAAACGGGAACGTCAGTCTCTTCCATGATGTCATAGTTCGTTGGGTTGGTTGGCCTGCACGTCTTCACTGGCCGGTATAAATCCCGTATGAAATTACGGTAGTGATCCCTAGGAAGTGCGACTCTGGGAATGGGAAAGTCAGCCTCCTCCATGCTGCTCTCTGCATTTTTGCTTGTTGGTGGAATGATGACAGCATTTGCTGGTAGAATTCTGTCACTTGTTCGTGGAATGGTGCCATCACTCACTGGGTAATTCTGAGGAGGTGCCACTCTGGAAAAGGGAACATCAGTCTCTTCCATAGCGCTGTCCACATTTTGACTTGGTGGAATGATGTCATCGCTTGTTGGGATTGTGTTGCCAGCCTGGAACAGCTTGGTTGTCTTTACTGGCCGGCATAAATCCCGTACGTGAGCGTGCATGTGATCCCTATGAGGTGCGACTCTGGGAATAGGAAAGTCAGCCTCCTCCATGCGGCTCTCTGCATTCTCTCTTGTTGGTCGGCATAGTTGGTAGAATGGCATGAAAAATATTAGGGGTATTATTATTATTAGTAGTATTATTAAAGCTTTCTGACCAGTGCTCAGTAACAAATGTTATAACTATGGGTGGGACTATGTTCTCTAATGCCACACACCCCTTGGACCAGACTGACCATAGCCCAGTGACTACCCATTGGCCACCCTTGCTGTTCCAGATACCCATCAGTAGATAAATTAATCCATTCAGCTGCAGATACTTCAAATAGAGTCCTATTATTCTGGCCAGGTAAATTTGGCACAGAATGTACTTCAGAATGAAAACCCATATCAGGACTGGCCATGGGTATAAGATTCCAAAAATCAGTGGAATCAACAGAATGAGAAAAACGTAGAGGATTCTGTTTATCATTTTTTTTTTTAGAAAAAAAATGACAGGAAATAGCAAATTGCTATTAATATAAGATTAGACAATCAATAAATTAACTCTCAGTTCCAATCACTGGAGATAATGTACTGAAATTGAAAACTCTCAGGAGCTCTGCAATAGAGATGCTTCCTCTGTGCACTCCAAAGGTCAACTGTCAGGTTCTCCCTCTGCACTGGCTAGATAACAGCTACAGGTCACGTGACCACCACTGAGGAAAAAAACGGCCTGTTGCTATTTATAGACTGCAGGTGATCACCAATGAGAAAACAGTGTCTGTGCGTGTAAACAATCTCCAGCCAATCATTGGTCTTCTTTGCAGCTGCTTCAATCTGATCAATTCGCTTTATTATCATATATTTTATGTATTTATATTCATTATTGTTATTCATAGATAATCATTTTATTAGTATAATATTAATACAATTTTATAATTCTGCATGTTTTATTCGTTTTATTTATTTTAATTTAATATTATAATTTAATATGAATATTATTATTGTAAATATGAATACACTTAATAATATTAATAATAATAAGAAAAATATTATCAATAATAATAAAAGTATAATAGTTTTGTCTGTATTGGGTCAGCTGAATTCCGCTCTGTAGAGCTTCAGTGGCTTCATTTCAGTGGCTGTAATACTCCTCGGTGCCACCAGAGGCCAGCACTTCCTATAGAGTAATCATCAGCATCCTTCCGGTGATCACCATAGAGCTCCGCCCCCGGCCGGAAGTGGTCGGTATATAGGGCCACAAGTGGAGACAGCGGGTCCCGGTAGGCGGGGTGATGATGGGGAAGTCGGGGAAGCTGCGCCCCCGGTGTGGCCGGGAAGGTGAAGCGCTGGAAGAAGGGGCACTGCAGCGACTGCAACCCCGAGGGGGGGAGGAGCTACGGGGGGAGGAAACTCCGGGGGAGATGGGGAGGAGCTTCGTGGAGAAAGGGGGGGAAGGGGAGACTCATTATTTTCACCAGCATTATTATTTAATAATTACAATGATACTATTGTTTTCTTTTTTTATTTTGTCATTTTATATATGTATATTTTTTTCTGCTACAATTATTTTAAAATCATTAATAATAATCATTAATCTTATTTTTAAAATGAGGATTATTAAATTTAATATTAATTTTATACTTTTTTTTACATTATAATATTTTTTTTATTTTTATAAGCCAATCATAAGGGGTAAAATAAAAAAAAAGTCCTGATTACCTCCTCAGGGTAGTTTGGTGTTACTATGGTAACACTGTATTACTCTTAGACCCCTTTCACATTGGGGCGCTTTGCAGGCTCTACAGCGCTAAAAATAGCCGCCTGCAAAGCGCCCTGAAAGAGCCGCTGCTGTGTCTATAATGTGGGAGGCCCCCCGAGGGTTTTCACACTGGAGCGGTGCGCTGGCAGGACGCTAAAAAAAAAGTCCTGCTAGTAGCATCTTTGGAGTGGTGTGTATACACCCATTGAAATCAATGGGAGAGCGCGGCTATACCACCGGCAATAGCGCTTTGCGGTGGTTTTTAACCCTTTCTCTGCCGCTAGCGGGGGGGGGGAAGCGTTCCGCTAGCGGCCGAATAGCGCCGCAAAATTGACGGTAAAGCGCCGCTAAAAATAGTGGTGCTTTAATAGCGGCGCTTTAAAAATAGCAGCGCTTTACCCGCCCGACGCACCCACCGCCCCAGTGTGAAAAAAAAAAAAAGTAAGACTTTTTATTAATTATTCTTAATGTTTGTCATTAAAGCGGAGTTTCCACCCAAAAATGGAACTTCCGCTTTAAGCACTCCTCGCCCCCTTACATGCCACATTTGTCATGTCATTTTTTTTGGGGGGGGGGGGAGTGGGGGCTTCGTTAGGAGGGGGGACTTCCTGTCCCACTTCCTCCTTCTGCCCAGGGACTGCCAAGGCGACTCCTCCTTTCGCCCTTAGTCGGGCCCCTCCCTCTTGGTGATCTCCTGGGACACGTGACAGGTCCCAGGAGATCGCCTGTCCACTCCGGGAGCGCAGTGCGCATTG
The DNA here is from genome assembly GCF_042186555.1 of Aquarana catesbeiana. Classification (NCBI taxonomy): domain Eukaryota; kingdom Metazoa; phylum Chordata; class Amphibia; order Anura; family Ranidae; genus Aquarana; species Aquarana catesbeiana. The sequence continues at coordinate 44,212,166 of NC_133331.1, forward strand.
CGCCGTGCGTGCCCCGGCCCGTGAAGCCGAAAGCTGCCAGGGCCCGGGTGCCCCAGAGTGGCAGTGGAGGCGCAGGGGGGAGAGGAGCGACGCTCCGTTCGGGCCGCATCGCTGGACCGTGGAACAGGTGAGGGTCTGTTTATTAACAGTCAGCAACTACACTTTTTGTAGCTGCTGACTTTTAATAAATGTAAAAAAGCCTGAAACTCCACTTTAATGTATTTTTTTTCCTTCTACAACTAATATAAATCATTATTTAATTATTAATCTTATTTTTAAAATGAGGATTATTCATTTATTATTATTATTTTTATAATTTTTTTTTAACTTTTCTTATATTTTGTTATTTTTATTGGGTAATCATAAGGGGTAAAATAAAGATAAAAAAAAATCCTGATCATCTCCTCAGAGTAGTACGGTGTTACTATGGTAACACTGTATTACTCCGCTTACAGTATGCAACAAAAAGTCATAATAAAGAAATAGAAAAATTGAAAAAAAAACTGATGTTGGATGAGGAAGGCCGGGCTCGCAGTCTCCTCTTAAAGTCATCCCAAAGATGTTTCTATCGGGTTGAGGTCAGGGACTCTGTGCAGGCCAGTCAAGTTCCTCCACCCCAAACTCGCTCATCCCTGTCTTTATGTACCTTGCTTTGTACACTGGTGAGCAGTCATGTTGGAGCAGGAAGGGACCATCCCAAAACTGTTCCCACAAAAGTTGGGAACATGAAATTGTCCAAAATGTCTTGGTATGCTGATGACTTAGGAGTTCTCATCACTGGAAGTAAGAGGCCAAGGCCCCAACCCCTGAAAAGCAACCTCACACCCATAATCCCCCGATTCAACCAAATGATTTGGACCAGTGCACAAAGCAAGGTCCATAAAGACATGGATGAGCGAGTTTGGGGTGGAGGAACTTGACTGGCCTGCACAGAGTCCCTTACCTCAACCCCATAGAACACTTTTAGGATGAATTAGAGCGGAGACTGCGAGCCAGGCCTTCTCGTCCAATATCAGTGCCTGACCTCACAAACGCGCTTCTGGAAGAATGGTCAAACATTCCCATAGACACCCTCCTAAACCTTGTGGACAGCCTTCCCAGAAGAGTTGAAGCTGTTATTAGCTGCAAAGGGTGGGCCAACTCAATATTGAACCCTATAGACTAAGACTGGGATGCCATTAAAGTTAATGTGTGTATAAAGGTAGGTGTCCCAATACTTTTGGTAATATAGGGTGTATGTGTGTAAAACGTTACATAGTTACATAGTAGGTGAGGTTGAAAAAAGACACAAGTCCATCAAGTCCAACCTATGTGTGTGATTATATTCAGTATTACATTACATATCCCTGTATGTTGCGGTCATTCAGGTGATTATCTAATAGTTTCTTGAAGCTATCAATGCTCCCCGCTGAGACCACCGCCTGTGGAAGGGAATTCCACATCCTTGCCGCTCCTACAGTAAAGAACCCTCTACGTAGTTTAAGGTTAAACCTCTTTTCTTCTAATTGTAATGAGTGGCCACGAGTCTTATTAAACTCTCTTCTGCGAAAAAGTTTTATCCCTATTGTGGGGTCACCAGTACAGTATTTGTAAATTGAAATCATATCCCCTCTCAAGCGTCTCTTCTCCAGAGAGAATAAGTTCAGTGCTCGCAACCTTTCCTCATAACTAAGATCCTCCAGACCCTTTATTAGCTTTGTTGCCCTTCTTTGTACTCGCTCCATTTCCAGTACGTCCCTCCTGAGGACTGGTGCCCAGAACTGGACAGCATACTCCAGGTGCGGCCGGACCAGAGTCTTGTAGAGCGGGAGAATTATCGTTTTATCTCTGGAGTTGATCCCCTTTTTAATGCCAATATTCTGTTTGCTTTATTAGCAGCAGCTTGGCATTGCATGCCATTGCTGAGCCGATCATCTACTAGGACCCCCAGGTCCTTTTCCATCCTAGATTCCCCCAGACGTTCTCCCCCCAGTGTATAGATTGCATTCATATTTTTGCCACCCAAATGCATTATTTTGCATTTTTCTACATTGAACCTCATTTGCCATGTAGTCGCCCACCCCATTAATTTGTTCAGGTCTTTTTGCCAGGTTTCCACATCCTGCGGAGAAGTTATTGCCCTGCTTAGCTTAGTATCGTCTGCAAATACAGAGATTGAACTGTTTATTCCATCCTCCAGATCGTTTATGAATAAATTAAATAGGATTGGTCCCAGCACAGAACCCTGGGGAACCCCACTACCCACCCCTGACCATTCTGAGTACTCCCCATTTATCACCACCCTCTGAACACGCCCTTGTAGCCAATTTTCAATCCATGTACTCACCCTATGGTCCATGCCAACGCACCTTATTTTGTACAGTAAACGTTTATGGGGAACTGTGTCAAATGCTTTTGCAAAATCCAGATACACCACGTCTACGGGCCTTCCTTTATCTAGATGGCAACTCACCTCCTCATAGAAGGTTAATAGATTGGTTTGGCAAGAACGATTCTTCATGAATCCATGCTGATTACTGCTAATGATATCGTTCTTATTACTAAAATCTTGTATATAGTCCCTTATCATCCCCTCCAAGAGTTTACATACTATTGATGTTAGGCTAACTGGTCTGTAATTCCCAGGGATGTTTTTTGGGCCCTTTTTAAATATTGGTGCTACATTGGCTTTTCTCCAATCAGCTGGTACCATTCCAGTCAATAGACTGTCTGTAAAAATTAGGAACAACGGTCTGGCAATCACCTGACTGAGTTCCCGAAGTACCCTCGGATGCAAGCCATCTGGTCCCGGTGATTTATTAATGTTAAGTTTCTCAAGTCTAACTTTAATTCCGTCCTCTGTTAACCATGTAGGTGCTTCCTGTGTTGTGTCATGAGGATAAACACTGCAGTTTTGGTTACTGAAGCCCCCCGATTCACTCATGAAGACTGAGGAGAAGAATAAATTCAATACCTTTGCCATCTCCCCATCCTTTGTAACCAGATGTCCTTCCTCATTCTTTATGGGGCCAATATGGTCTGTCCTCCCTTTTTTACTGTTTACATACTTAAAGAATTTCTTGGGATTTTTTTTGCTCTCCTCCGCTATGTGTCTTTCATGTTCTATCTTAGCCGTCCTAATTGCACCCTTACATTTCTTATTGCATTCTTTATAAAGTCTGAATGCTGAGGATGATCCCTCAACCTTGTATTTTTTGAAGGCCTTCTCCTTTGCTTTTATATGCATTTTTACATTGGAGTTAAGCCATCCAGGATTTTTGTTCGCTCTTTTAAATTTATTACCCAGTGGGATACATTGGCTAATGCCCTTATTTAATATGCTCTTAAAGCAAACCCATCTCTCCTCCGTATTCTTTGTTCCTAATATTTTATCCCAATTTATGCCTTTTAGCAAGGTTTGTAGTTTAGGGAAGTTGGCTCTTTTGAAATTCAGTGTCTTTGTGTTCCCTATATGTTTCCTATTTGTGTGATTTATACTGAAACTAATTGACCTGTGATCGCTGTTACCTAAATTGCCCCGTATTTCCACATCTGTGATCAGGTCTGTATTGTTGGTAATCAGTAGATCCAGTAATGTTTTATTTCTAGTTGGTGCGTCTACCATCTGACCCATAAAATTGTCCTGCAAGACATTAAGGAACTGGCGAGCCTTAAATGAATGCTCGGTTCCCTGCACCCAGTCTATGTCTGGATAATTAAAATCCCCCATTATGATAACACTTCCCATCCTTGTTGCTAATCCAATTTGTGATAGGAGATCCGTCTCCACTTTCTCCCTCAGGTTAGGGGGCCTATAGCATACTCCCAGTATTATTTTCCCCTTAGCTTCATCCCTTTGGAGCTCTACCCATAAGGATTCCACCTCCTCACTAGCTCCCTCAGTGATGTCATCTCTCACATTCACTTGTACATTATTCTTGATATATAGGCATACCCCTCCCCCTTTTTTACCCTCTCTATCCTTGCGGTATAGGGTATACCCTTGAATGTTTGCCAGCCAATCATGAGAGCTGTTGAACCAGGTCTCTGAAATTCCCACAAAATCCAAATCCTCCTTGTACAACAGTATCTCTAGTTCACCCATCTTGTCCGCCATGCTCCTGGCATTAGTAAACATGCCACATAGTTTAGACCGGTCGCATATTGTCCTCGTATTGGGTGTTTCAAGATTGCAACTAGGACTTGCTACTATACTCACCTTGTGTTTTTGTACTTTGGTTAACCTACCAATAATGCCCCCAATACTACCCTCTGGAATATCTTCCGCGCTGGCTATCACTGTCTGTGGACCCTCCCCCCCATCGCCTAGTTTAAAAACCTCTCTAACTTTTTGGCCATCTTCATTCCCAGCAGATCTGCACCCTCCTCATTTAGGTGCAGTCCGTCCCTTCTATAGTACCGGTTACCGACTGAGAAGTCGGCCCAGTCCTCCAGGAACCCAAACCCCTCCTTACTACACCAGCTCTTCAGCCACTTGTTTACTTCCCTAATCTCCCTCTGCCTTTCTGGTGTGGCTCGATGTACCGGTAGTATTCCTGAGAACACTACCTTGGAGGTCCTTTTCTTCAATTTAGCACCTAAATCCCTAAAATCGTTCTTTAGGACACTCCATCTGCCTCTGACTTTGTCATTGGTGCCAACGTGCACCATGACAGCCGGGTCTTCCCCAGCCCCTCCCAGTAATCTGTCCACAAGATCCGCGATGAGAATGATTGTTTTATCTCTGTGTATATATATATATATATATATATATATATATATATATATATATATATATATATATATATATATATATATATATATTGTGGTCAGCAAGTGACTTCAAAAGTCCTTCCAATCCGGTGAAAACATCTCCAGGGTGGTGATACCACAACTCCACCCCTGTGCTCCACCTTACAGTACGTGATACCTGAGCCCTCACCTGTGTCATTGGTTGATGGTCATATTTCTGTTCTCCAGGGAAGAGCGATCTGACGGTAGACGCTGTAAAGCTGCACAATGACCTGCAGGTGGGTTCCCTGTCCATACAGAAGAGGCCGTAGGAGCACGAGGAGGAAGAGCATGAGGAGGAGGAGCACATGGAGGAGGAGCACATGGAGGAGAGTGAGGAGGAGGAAATGGCAATCAGATCCGGAGCCACCTTCCTCTCTGATTGCTCCAACCTCACCTTCAGGAAAGTCCAGAGATTCTGGGAGTCCAACTCAACCGCTCACAAAGAGGTGGGTGACAGGTCTACCCCCTCCCCTCCCCCCGTACCTCCCCTCCCCCTGTACCTCCTCTAGGGGCAGAAGTAATTGAAGAGCAGGAGCTCTCACCAGCGCCCTCACACTTTGTTGAGAACTACAAGCTGACTGCTGCTATGGCAGACGGGACTTGAAGTTCTTTCATTCACAGAATAAATGACGCAGCTGTGTGGGCGGAGCTATTTTTTAATTATGACTGCGGGTAGAGGAACCCCTGACTGCTTTTACAGTGGGGGGGGGGCTCGAGGGGGTTGGGGGGTGTTGCATTAGTATCATGATACATGTTACACTCATAATATGGGAGTTCCATGTAACATATTACTAGAGATGAATTTATACTTTATCCACTTGCCCCTCCCCCACCCCGGTGCCAATGTAACACGGATAGGCGGCTGCTGTAGGCAAAGCGACCTACTGGCATGTTTTTTGCCTACTTCCGGTTTTAGGGCACATGGGCGACCCCTGGCTGGCTCCCCCTGGGATTGTACACAGCAAGCCTGTCTAATGATTCACAGCTGGGACCTGCTGATCGGCTGTGTCCAATCACAGTGCAGAGCTCTGTACAGAGGGAGGGATCTGTCAGTGTCTCATCCCTGCACAGCAGCACACATTACACATCGTTAGGCACATATTAAATCCTTTGGATACCCTAGATGTTAACCCCTTCCCAGCCAATGGTATTAGTACAGTGACAGTGTATAGCAGGCCCGGACTGGCCATAGGGCACACCGGGCACTTGCCCAGTGGGCTGGGGCCACCGGGCCACATGTGCTGGTGTGGCCAAAGCAGCTGGGCTACTCCTTGAGCCCGCGCCGCTCACCTGGCCCCTCCGCAGCCGGCCGGCCAGTTCCGCCGTCATGCCTGGGGGGGGGGGCCTATAGGTTAGGTGATCTGTGACCATGATATGGGAGGGGATGTGGAGGAGACACAGGACCAGAAACAAGGTAAGCTCCCTGTGCGCCTGGATAGAAGGAGCTGCGGGGCGGCTGCATAGAAGAATCAATCTCTCTCTATTAGACTCTTGCAGCCTCTTAAAACTCGCTTCTCCTCCTCTCTCTCGCATGCATTCAGAGGCAGCAGGAGAAGGAGGGCAGAGATTGATTCATCTATATACTCCCATCTGGCTACTTTCTGCTGCCGCTCCAGTGGTCTCTGACTCACTCCCTGGGCTCTCAGGTCCCCCCTATGTGCTCAACACCCCCCCCCAGTGGTCTCTGACCCCCTCTCTGGGCTCTCAGGTCCCCCCCCCATGTGCTCAACACCCCCCCCCAGTGGTCTCTGACCCCCTCCCTGGGCTCTCAGGTCTGACCCCCTCCCTGGGCTCTCAGGTCCCTCCCCCAGTGCTCTCTGACCCCCTCCCTGTGCTCTCAGGTCCCTCCCAATGCACTCTGACCCCTTCTCAGGTCCCCACCATGCTCTAAGCCCCCCCATGTGCTCTCCACCCCCCCCCCCAGTGTTCTCTGACTTCCCCCCCCCCCCCAATGCTCTCAAGCCCTGTGCTCTCCAGCCCCCCATGCTCTCAGACCCCCCCATGCTCTCAGACCCCCCCCCCCCCGTGCTCTCAGCTCCCCCCCACCCATGTGCTCTCCACCCCCCAGTGCTCTCTGGCTTCCTCCTGTGCTCTCCAGCCCCCTTGTGCTCTCAGGCTTCCCAGCCCCCCCTCTGCTCTCTGACCCCTCTGGGCTCTCAGTTCCCCCCCATGTGCTTTCCACCCCCCCTGTTCTCCAGCCCCCCCCATAGTGCTTTCCAGCCCCCCCCCAGTGCTCTAAGCTCCCCCCCATGTGCTCTCCGCCCCCCCCCCCCCCCAGTGCTCTCTGACTTCCCCCCAATGCTCTCAACCCCTGTGCTCTCCAGCCCCCCATGCTCTCAGACCCCCACCCATGTGCTCTCCACCCCCCAGTGCTCTGACTCCCCCCCCCCCCCCCCCCATGCTCTCCAGCCCCCCTGTGCTTTCAGGATTCCCAGCCCCCTGTGCTCTCCAGCCCCTTAGTCCTCTGCTCTCAGATTCCCTCCCAGTGCTCTCCAACCCCGTGCCCCCAAGCACCCCCCCCCCCAGTGCTCTACAGCCCCCCCTGTGCTCTCTGGCCCCCCTGTGCTCACCAGCCCCCCACAGTGCCCTTCACTCACCCATGTTCTCCAGACCCCCCTATGCTCTCTGCCATCCCCTCGTGCTCTACGACCCCCCTGTGTTCTTTTCTGGCCCCCTCAACTCCATTAGGATGGAGATTGGGGAAGGGGCCGGTAAATATGCCATGGGCTGCCCAGTCTAAAATGCCCGGGCCTATTTTTTCTCCCAGTCCGGGCCTGGTGTATAGTATTATCCCCAATCACTGTATTAGTGTCAGTCAGTTCCCACCCTCCAGCGTTAATTAGTGTCAGATTTTACTAGATATTTTTTATAGTAGAGCTGCACCATTCTGGATAAAATGAGAATCACAATTTTTTTTTTCTTAGAATAAAGTTTACAAATCTCGTGGCATAACATCATCCTTCACATTATACAAAAAAATCGGGCTAACTATACTGTTTATTTTTATAAATTCATTGATGTGTATTTCTTCACCAAAAAATTGCATTTGAAAGACCGCTGTGCAAATACCATGTGACATAAAATATTGCGACAACCGCTATTTTATTCTCCAGGGCATGGGTGCTCAGCCTGTGGCCCTTCAGCTGTTTCAGAACTATAAGTCCCATGAGGCATTGCAAGGCTTTCAGTTAAGCAAGCATGACTCCTAAAGGCAGAGGCATGATGGGGCTTGTAGTTCCGCAACAGCTGAAGGGCCCCAGTTTGAGCAACCACATATATATGATGTTTGGGGGCTCCAAATAATTTTGTAGCAGAAAAAACAGATTTTAACTTCTTTAACCACTACCCGCTCGCCAGCCCTCATATGACGTCCTTGAATTTGTGCGGGGATATCTGAATGATGGGTGCAGCTATAGGCATCATTCAGATATCGGCTTTTTTAGCCGGCGATTCCCTACATCATAAGAATGATCATAGCGGCTATTCCGCTGCTTGACATCCCCCCCCCCCCCTCCCGCCGCCCTCTGGTTTTTCTACCGACTCACCGCTTCCATCGATGAGTCAGAGACAGGATCCGCTGGCCCGGATGTTTACCATAGAGATTTTGGCAGACCAGATGCAAGAAACCATGAAGGGCCCCCACCAGGGGCATTGCTGGGTCTTCAAAAGATCTCGGGCTAGAGCCCATAGCAGTGTAGCAAGTAAAGAAAGTCGTACGCTTTGGCGAGCATACACATGTATACAATATACGTGTGTGTGTGTGTGTGTATGTATTTATTTATAAATCGTTACATATCTGAGTGCGGATCCCCCTTAAATCAGGGTGCCCAGAGCCCCCCTCATTGCATCAGGGTCCCCAGAGAGCCTCCCCTTACATCAGGGTCCCCAGAGAGCCTCCCCTTACATCAGGGTCCCCAGAGAGCCCCTCCCTTACAACAGGGTCCCCAGAGAGCCCCCCTTACATCAGGGTCCCCAGAGAGCCCCCCTTACATCAGGGTCCCCAGAGAGCCCCCCCTTACATCAGGGTCCCCAGAGAGCCCCCCTTACATCAGGGTCCCCAGAGAGCCCCCCCTTACATCAGGGTCCCCAGAGCGCCTCCCCTTACATCAAGGTCCCCAGAGCGCGTCCCCCTTACATCAGGGTCCCCAGAGCGCCTCCCCCTTACATCAGGGTCCCCAGAGCGCCCCCCCCTTACATCAGGGTCCCCAGAGCGCCCCCCCCTTACATCAGGATCCCCAGAGCGCCTCCCCCCTTACATCAGGATCCCCAGAGAGCCTCCCCCCTTACATCAGGGTCCATAGAGAGCCTCCCCTCTTACATCAGGGTCCACAGAGAGCCTCCCCCCTTAAATCAGGGTCCACAGAGAGCCTCCACCCTTACATCAGGGTCCACAGAGAGCCTCCCCCCTTACATCAGGGTCCACAGAGAGCCTTCCCCCTTACATCAGGGTCCACAGACAGCCTCCCCCCTTACATCAGGGTCCACAGAGAGCCTCCCCCCTTACATCAGGGTCCACAGAGAGCCTCCCCCCCTTACATCAGGGTCCACAAAGAGCCTCCCCCCTTACATCAGGGTCCACAGAGAGCCTCCTCATTACATCAGGGTCCCCATAGGGCCCCCCTTACATCAGAGTCCCCAGAGAGCCTCCCCTTACATCAGAGTCCCCAGAGAGCCTCCCCTTACATCAGGGTTCCCAGAGGGCCCCCTCTTACATTAGGTTCCCCTGTACCTGACTGGTCTCCGCTGTCTGTGCACCTCCAACCCCCAGCACAGGGGGAGGTGGCGATCGGCAGCTCTATGGTGCCTGTGGACCATGCGATCTCCTTGGGGCTTGTAGTTCTTCTCCCGAGTGTACACAGTGGAGAGGGGAGGGGCCTCTGTTCCGGGCAGCTATCAGCAACAGTGTACAAGCAGAGCGACTCACTTGTATACTGAAGAGTGAAACTGATAGCTGCCCGGGTCAGAGGCCCCTCCCCTCTCCACTGTATACACTTGGGAGAACTACAAGCCCCACGGGCACCATAGAGCTGCTGATCACGCCTCACACTCCCCCACTGCATCCCAAACTGACAGCCAGAGGTGCAGGGGGAGATGCCGGGTCTTGGGGGGGGCCCCCACAGTGGCAGAACGGCAGGGCCCAGTAACAAGTGCGACTGCTGCGACCCTGAAAGTTCCTCCACTGTTGCTGACCATGTCCATCCCTTTATGACTACAGTGTACCCATCTTCTGATGGCTCCTTCCAGCAGGATAATGCACCATGTCACAAAGCTCAAATCATCTCACCACTGGTTTCTTGAAGATGACAATGAGGTCCCTGTACTCCAATGTCCTCCACACTCACCAGATCTCATCCAATAGAGCACCTTTGGGAGATTTGCATCATGGATGTGCAGCCAACAAATCTGCAGCAACTGTGTGATGCTATCATGTTAACATGGACCAAAATCTCTGAGGAACGTTTCCAACACCTTGTTGAATCTATGTCACGAAGAATTTAGGCAGTTCTGAGGGCAAAAGGGGGTCCATCTTGGTACTAGCAAGGTGTACCTAATAAAGTGACTGGTGAGTGTATGTTTCTGTAAGTGTTGCTATCAACAAGGTAGATATCTGATTGATCAAGACTATGGGGGTTATTTTTTAAAGCCGGAGAGTGCAAAATCTGGTGCAACTCTGCATAGAAACCAATCAGCTTTCAGGTTTTGTCACGTACCAGGTGCGAGGCCGAGGTGCTGAGAGGGGCCCTAAAAAGGGTTAGAAATGCTCTCATTTTTCTAATACCCTGTCAGGGCAGGAAGAATGGGAAATCTTTCCAATGGATACAGACCAAAGACTCTCTCTCTATGGTGTCTTCTACTATAAAATCTTGTCCCCTTCCCAGCTGCCATCCCTCCTTCCATCCATTCAATACATTTTTTTTTTTTTATTGATTATTTATTTTTATGCTGATCAGTGTATTCTGACAGTGGCAAGTCCGGCTGTCAGAATACAATGTCAGCGTGAGGGGGATTCCTCCATCCTCCTTGCTTGTAAGGGTTGCGGAATCTATTAGTTCCTTCTTGTTCAGCCCGCTGGTTGAACAAATAAAATACCCATCTATGGTTATGTGGGCTCTTCTGGTAGTGATGAGCGGTGGATCCAGCGTTGCAGTAGACCCGTCGCCCATTCCTGGGGTCATCACACTGTCGGTGCGTCCATAAAGGGCGCAGGAGCGCTGCCCCCCACCCCTCTCCTGCACCGCTCTAATCACCATAGATAGATGCATGCATTGCATGCATCTATCTATGGTCGCTGCTGACCTATTCAGGTACCCGGCCCATTTTCGGGTGCCAAGCATCTGAATTACACCGGTGGGGGTGTTTTTTGGAAGCATCTGATTAGAGCCATAGGCTCTAATAGGCGCCCAAAAATGTGAGAAGCGGGCGCAAAGCTGTGTGTTCGCTTTTCACTCAGCTGTATGTTAGCAAGGCGAAGGAATTGGCTTTGCTAACATTGAACCGCCTCTCAGCTAATCAGGTTGCTGGGTCTGTGTTACCTGTCACCTGATTGGCTGAAATGTAGGCATCCAATCATAGCAGAGGACGAGAGGAGGAGCGGACAGGAGAAGACATCGGGGTTGGGGAAGAAATGGAGGACACCGCTCGCCGTCACCCGCTGCCCACCCGAGACAAGGTAAGTGCCGGCAGACGGAGGGTGGGCGGGGGGCACAGTGGCAACATTTGGGGCACAGTGGCAGCATTTAATGGGCACAGTGGCAACATTTGGGGCACAGTGACAGCATTTGGGGCACAGTGGCAGTGTTTGGTACAGTGGCTGCATTTGATAAGCACAGTGAGGCTGCAATTGATGGAGTTTTTTCTTTCAGAATTTTTCAGTTTGTTTGCGCCCCCCCCAAAAATTTTGAGCCGCCACTGCTGTCTCCTGTATGCTAAGAGAACCCTGCTACTGAACAGCCAATAGGATGTGTTTATGGCACCCATGTAGTGATGGTGGTCACCCAAAGAAGGACCCTCTGCAGTAAAGGAGATAAAAATCTCAGGACCTGGAGCATCACCTGATGGCAGATTTAGTGAGTATTTTAGCCATTTTTAACATTATTTTAAAAAAACCAACTCAGCAATTACTTTTTTTGTTGTTTTTTTTTTTTTTGAGGGGGTGGTGGCAGGTTCGGGGTGTGCCAAGAGTTTAGTTTTAAAGTTCATATTCTTTACAAAGCATTTTTAGATATAAAGATGATAACATTGCTGTATTACAAGTGGCATCAAATCCCTACCAACAATATTCAAAATTGAAAATGGGGGGATTTTCTAGGTGCCACTGTCCACTAGCAACACAAAACACCAGTATTTGTTTAAAGCTGTAGTGTTTATTCCATAAGATAAATAAAATATCATTAAAAAATATGTCAGATAATTTCATATCTACAGTGTCTATGTATATACCAGTATTTTTCATATGAAAATCTCTTATTACCCTATAACCACTATAGGTACAATGTTTCTTTCCATAATAAATAGTTATTTTAAAATTTTTCATAGCAGTATAAAAACAGTTTCTATTCAACACTTTTCACAGAAGACTTCATCAGGAATTCAGAGGTACTATATGGCGTGATATAATAAAACAAAGTCATTTCAAACCTTATGACCATACTGACATAGGGGGTGATTTACTAAAACTGTTGCACTCAGAATCTGGTGCAGCTGTACATAGTAGTCAATCAGCTTCTTCAATTAGGTTTTGGCAATAAAAACAGGAAAATGGCCAAAGAACTGGCAATCTTATCAACACCCATCATGGCCGCATCAGGCGCGCTCCCGTGTGTATTGGCATACGCAGATGGGCGAACGGGCATACGCAGATGAGCAATGGTGCCTCCTGGCCTATATAAACCTGCTGCTGAGACCTGTGCATTGCTGGATTATCGTCAGCACCCCTGTGTTCCTGTGCTTCCTGCTCTTTGACCTCCCGTTACCAACCCGGCTTGCTTAACCTGATCTCCTGGTTTGACCTCTGGCTTGTACCACTGACCCTGCTCTTGTCTGCTCCGCTGTGTTTGATCTCGGCTTGGCTCACCGACACTGCTGCAACCTGTCTCACCGTGTATGACCCTGGCTTGTTCCAGTTCTGCTACCTGAATCTCACATTGACTGATTTACCGTGCATGACCCCTGGTCTGGCTCCTGGTTCTGTTTCCGGATTGTCCATCTGCCAAGTTCACCTGGTACTCCGCAGGTACACCTACCCTACAGTGCATCTTGTTTGTTCCAGCAACCTTCCAGTGATCAGCACATCAAACCACAGCAACTGGCAAAACCGTGCTTCTTTGGGCACTGCACTCCCTGTACCACTTCCAGGGCTGCACTGCACTTAGCCGCAAGGGGAGCCCCTCCAGCAAAACCCACACGTTAACCAGAATTCAGGTTTCCATTAAAAGGAACCTATAGATTGTTTCAGGATGTTTTTAAGAACAGTGAATGTGATAACCTTAATGTAAATAATCCCATTGTGTTCATTGAGTTAAATCTTATTGTGTTCATGTTTTGATTTTATGGATAGTTTGTAAATATATACAGTATATGTAGACAATGGATTTTTTTGCCAGTATCGTCTGTCTGCTCTGGTTTAAAACAATAGGCTCCCTCTAAGTAGCTAACTGATCTTATCCCAGCAGACCAACAGCAGGGAAACTGGTCACTAAAATCTGATGCCACCAGAAGTACAATAAAATTTATATGCTACTACAAATCTATTTCATTACCTAAAATACAAAATATAAATATAGCACCCATGGAAAATGTAAGGATTGACAGGCAACATAAATAGAATTTTTTTTTCCAACATGGTAGTAATAGGCTTTCTGTATTATCTCAAATGTGGTACTGCTGGGAATTCCTGCTGTTACATTTCCACTATGGTATTGCTGGGCATTTTTCTTGTTACATCCTCACACTGGCATTGCTAGAGAATTTTCCTTTGCCATTACTGGGCAGTATTAATGTGCCATTGTCACAGTGACATTGCTGAATATTCTCTCTCTGATATTGTCACAGTGGCATTACTGGATATTCTTCCACTGGTATTGCCACAGTGGCATTGCTGAAAATCATTTCTCTGATATTGCCACAGTGGCATTGCTGGATATTCTTCCTTTGGCATTGTCATTGGTAAAGATTCTTCCTCTGATATTACAGTGGCATTGCTAGATATTCTTTCCCTGGCATTGGCATAGTGACATTGCTGGATATTCTTTTTGTGGCAATGTCATTGTGGCCTTGCTGGATATTCTTCCTCTGGCATTGTCGCAGTGACATTGCTGGATATTCATCCTCTGGCATTGTCACAGTGACATTGCTGGATATTCTTCCTCTGGCATTGTCACAGTGACATTGCTGAATATTCTTCCTCTGCCATTGTCACAGTGGCATTGCTGGATATTCTTCCTCTGGCATTGTCACAGTAGCATTGCTGGATATTCTTCCTCTGGCATTGTCACAGTGACATTGCTGGATATTCTTCCTCTGGCATTGCCACAGTGGCATTGCTGGATATTCTTCCTCTGGCATTGCCACAGTGGCATTGCTGGATATTCTTCCTCTGGCATTGCTGGATATTCTTCCTCTGGCATTGTCACAGTGGCAGTGCTGGATATTCTTCCTCTGGCATTGTCGCAGTGGCATTGCTGGATATTCTTCCTCTGGCATTGTCGCAGTGGCATTGCTAGATATTCTTCCTCTGGCATTGTCGCAGTGGCATTGCTAGATATTCTTCCTCTGGCATTGTCACAGTGGCATTGCTGGATATTCTTCCTCTGGCATTGTCACAGTGCATTGCTGGATATTTTTCCTCTGGCATTGTCACAGTGGCATTGCTGGATATTTTTCCTCTGGCATTGTCACAGTGGCATTATTAGATATTCTTCCCCTGACATTCTCATTGTGGCCTTGCTAGATATTCTTCCTCTGGCATTTCTGGATATTCTTTTTGTGGTATTGTCACAGTGGCATTGCTGGATAACCTTCCTCTGATTTTGTCACAGTGGCATTGCTGGATATTGTTTCTCTATTATTGTTACAGTGGCCTTACTGGATATTCTTCCTCTCACTGTGACATTGCTGGATACTCCTCTGAGGCATTATGACTGTAACATTGTTGGGTTTTCCTTCTGTGGCATTGCTGAACAATTGTTCTGTGATGATTTCACTGTGGTATAACTGAGAAACCGTCCTGTGGCATTGCTAGTAGTCTACCTGTGGCAGTAATGTGACAGGAGTGTGACACTCCTTCTGTCACATTACTGGGCTTGCTTCATATGACATTGTCACTGCAGAGCATTTTTCCTGGGGCATTGCTGGAGACTCTTGCTATGGCATGGTCGCTGTGTCATTACTGGGCTTTTTTCCTGTGACATGATCATTGTAGCATTGTTTGGCATTTTTTCCCTGGAATTGCTGGGAAACGGTTCTATGGCATTGTCACCCTGTCATTACTAAGCTTTCTCCCTGCTGCATTACTGGACATTCTTCCTGTGGCATTACCAAGCATTATTCCTATGCATTATTCCTATGCCAATAATTGGTCTTTTTCCCCGTGGCATTGCAAGCAATTCTTTATTTAGCATTGTGACTGGTGTAGCTGGTAATTCCTTTTGGTGGCATTAAAGCAGACCCAAAGTCAAGAAATGTGTTTAGATCATCTGCCCCTTTCTAGCACTGCTACCTACTTGTTAAAGCCAATAGAAGCCCCCACATGGTTCGCTGCTAGCCAGAGTGGTCTTTCTCCAAGTTCGTCTGACCTGTTGATTTCCTGCTCTTTCCAGGTGTGGCTGGTTCTGAGTGAGGCAGGGACATTGATTGGCGTCATCTTCTTGAATACGTATAGGCTTACTAACAGAGATTATTTCTAATTATTTGGCCTGATGAAGGGGTCTGGGGCAGCCCCGAAATATTCTTTCCTGCTGTGATGTGATCATCTTAATACATTTTTGGGCACAATTTTGAAGATCCATGGTGTGCTGGTGATGTGTTTTAACTTATGTTTGTACTGGCTCCCAGCTGGTAGTCGCTAAAGAACCCACCTGCTTCAAGCCATTCCAAAAACGTATGTGATGGGAATTTCTATTTGACTGTACCTATACACACTATATACAGTAGGAGGAACATTAAGGAACCTAACACTGTATAGAAGACACCACAAAGACCATGAGCCTGTTTAGCAGGCACTGTAGCGACCCTGGCCTTGTACAGGTGGCACAGTAAAGTCCCTGATGCTGTGTAGCAGACACAATTACAACCCTGACACTGTATAGCTGACACTGTAAAAAGGCTTCCTGGTATGCATACCCTAATATTCTGGGATGGGAAAAAGGGACACGTTTTAGAAAAAAAGCATGTAGGTAAGGAAACACCTCTCCAATTATGTTGAGCATGAGGAATTAATATTCAAATAATGATTGGTTAAGCCAGGGATGGGCAACCTAAGGCACAGGTGTCAGGATGGGCTCATAATGTAATTTCCAGTATCACCAGTAAGATCATTACTTGGCATGCGTGCATGGCCTTTCAAAGAACCAGAGCATCCTACTGTGGATTCCTTCTCTTTATAAAGTGCCACTAATAATTAGTAGCCTTGTCTGCCCTATGCGCCCATGTCCTACCCACCTCTATGATGTTTCAAAGTCAGGCTCATCTGATGTCACTGACAGGTGCCAGTTCTTCCTCCAGCTGTAGCATAGGCCTACATGCTGATGCAGACATCATTATGTGAAGACACCTGCCCGCCTACCCTCTTCCTCCTCCTAGTGGAACCGCCAGCTGCAGCAGTTATAGATGTAAAATGCCTGTATTTCAGTTAGTGCTGGAATTGGGGCTGATCTGAGGTTTTTGAAGGTACATGAATAAGGGTTGATCTGAGGTTGGAAGTTATATTAATTGCTGAACTGAGGTCTGTAGGTGCAGGCAGGCCCAGATTGGCCATAGCGCAAACCGGGCACTTGCCCGGTGGGCCGGGGCCGCCAGGCTGCAAGTCCTTGTGGGGCCCAACACAGCTGGGCTGCTCTTTGAACCCGCGCCACTCATCCAGCCTCTCTGCGGCCACCCCGCTGCCAGTTAAGTTCAGCCATCGGCACCAGGGGGACGGAAACATGGAGGGGTAGGAGCTACATGAGACGCCTTTGGACGGCCGCCTGTATAGGTCAGCCGTCGGTGTCAGAGGGTGTGACTGCGAAGGGGGGAGGAGCCAGAGCAGACACCTGTTGCAGACACCTTGGAGCCGAATAACAGAAAACGTGAGTTCAGCCCCCCTGTAACCTGGATAGGAGGAGCAGTGGGAGCGGCTGCATATAGAATAATCATTCTCTATATCTTCCTCCTGCAGTATCGGAATGCCTGTGAGAGGAAGAGAAGCAGGCATTCCGAGACTCCAGGAGGAAGATGGAGAGAATGTTTCTTCTATATGCAGCCGTCCCCACCGCTCCTCCTATCCTGCTTCTTTCTGCTGCCCCCCTGAGCTCTCCAGCCCATCCATACTCTTTGCCTCCTCGTGTTCTCCACCTCCCCCCATGCTCTCTGCCGCCTCCCTGTGCACTCCACCTCCCCCATGCTCTGCTGCCCCCCTGTGCTCTCCACCTCCCCCCATGCTCTCTGCTGCCCCCCTGTGCTCTCCACCTCCCCCATGCCCTCTGCCGCCCCCCCCCCAGTGCTCTCCACCTCGCCCTATGCTTTCTTCCGCCCCCTGTGCTCTCCAGCTACCCCCATGCCCTCTGCCGCCCCCCCAGTGCTCTCAGCCTCGCCCCATGCTCTCTGCCGCCCCCCCTATTGCTCTCCACCTCCCCCCATGCTCTCCGCTGCCCCCATTCTCTCCACCTTTCCCCATGCTCTCCACCTTCCCCCATGCTCTCCACCTCCCCCCCATGCTCTCTGCTGCCCTCCCTGTGCTCTCCACCTCCCCCCATGCCCTCTGCTGCCCTCCCTGTGCTCTCCGCTGCCCCCCTGTGCTCTCCACCTCCCCCCATGCTCTCCGCTGCCCCCCTGTGTCCTCCTCTTCATCCCCGTGTTCTCTGCCTCTCCCCTGTGCTCTCGCCCCACCCCATGTTCTCAAGGTTCTTCCCTGTGCTCTCCATCCCCCCCATGCTCTTTCCTGGTCCACCCCCACCTCTGCTGGGTTTCCCCCTCCCCTCTCTCTCTCAGGGGATCTGTCAGGGTGGTAAAGGGGCCAGTTAACATGTCATGGGCTGCTCAATCCAAAAAGCCCAGGCCTATTTTTTGTCCCAGTCGGGCCTGGGTGCAGGAATTGAAGCTGACGTACGGTCTAAAGGTGCATGCATTGGTGCTGATATGAGGTATAAAAGTGCAAGATTTGGGGCTAATTCAAGGTCAGAAGGTACATGAATTGGGGCTGATCTGAGGTCTGTAGGTGCATGAATTGAGGCTGATGTAAACAAAGCATCAGCATTGGTGTTGATATGAGGTATAAAAGTGCAAGATTTGGGGCTAATTCAAGGTCGAAAAGGTACATGAATTGGGGCTGATCTGAGGTCTGTAGGTATATAAATTGAGGCTGATTTAGGGTCTGAAGGTGCATACATTAGAAGTGATATGAGGTCTGAAGGTGCCAGGTTTTGGGCTCATCTGATATCAAAGGTGCCAGATTTGGGGCTAATCAGAGATCTGAAAGTGTAGGATTTGGGGCTGACCTGAGGTCTGAAGGTAAATACATATGGAGCTAATCTGAGATCTGAAGGTGCTGGATTTGGGGCCGACCTGAGATCTAAAGGTGCAGGATTTGGGGCCGATCCAAGATCTGAAAGAGCATGCATTGGGGCTCATCCAAAGGTTTGGGGCTGAACTGATAACAAATACAATAATTCTGAGTTTCTATGAAACTTTTAGTATAGTGTAACACATTTGGTAGTTAAATAGAACATTTTGTTTAATCAACGGGTCTACATGCAAAACCAAAAAGGGGGACAACTGAGGAGAAAAGAGTGACAGAAGGCTGAGTCCCTCCAAAAAAAAAAAGGACATTTGGGCACTATGTGGGTCTGCTTCCTCCTTCTCAGTGCTGCCCCCTACCTCAGTTCCCCACAGTAGCCTCTTACATTTCCTATAACATATTGGTTTTCTTTTCTACAAAAAAATATAATAAAAATCTACCTACCAAACAAATCAGACTCGGTAAGGGATAGGTCCATGCCAATCTGTTTGGGTTCCATGAGTAACCTACCAACTCTTCAACACCTGGTCATAGGGAAACCTCATGTAGCAATCCCATAAAAAGAAATACCTTCTAATTAGCGGCACACACACCTAGGAGGACGGTAGCCCGGAATGGGCAGACACAAGGAGGACCGTGTGAGCTTCCAGCAGAGCGTTGCTGAGCCCTGCTGCCTGAGCTGGCCGGAGCTGTGTGCTGTCACCAGCAGCTGAAAGGTGATCTGATGAAACTCTGCATTGCTGCTGGCAGGGAAGGGCTGGCTCTTTAAGAACACAGGCTCTCCCTCTCCCTCTCTCTCCTATTTTCTTTGCTCATATGTATTCTTTCCAGAGTCAGAGCCGCTTCCTAGGATGAAGAATGAGCGCCTTGTGCCTGCAGCCCAGGCTGAGGATTCCATGTAGTGTGCAGGGGAGGCTGAAGACATGCTGATCGCTCATCCATCCTGAGCCATCCTGCTGGGGGGATCGCCCTGGAATTCCGAGCTGCAAGCAGCCAGGGCCCTCTGTCTGTGTGTGTGTCTTCCTCCTCCTGACCTCCTGTCACCGCGATCCTCCATGTCAGCGCTACACAAGAGTCCACCCACAGGCATGGACCGTTAAATAGGCAAGTCTCATGTGCATCTCTCAGTGAGACCGCAGAAGGCACAGGCTGAGCAACCAAGCAGCAGAGCTGATGGAAGAACCAAAGGGTAAGTGCCCCTTGCTGCCAACCCACCTCAATGCTAACCCTCTACACTGCTAACCCTCTACACTGCTAACCCTCTACACTGCTAACCCTCTACACTGCTAACCCTCAACACTGCTAACCCTTCCCTCCCCACTGCTCTACCAGCACAACTTCACAGAAACTTTTCCTGGAAAGCCTCTGATAACCATTGATCACCCATCGATCACCTATTGATCACTGAGACACCTGCAGCAGTTGGACATACAGGTCAGCTCAGGTTGTTGGCAGTGTGGGGGGGGGGGGCTTTCAAAAGTTTGCTTGATGCTAGACAAGTTTATGTTGCTTATCTAGGGGCTCACAGCAATCAGATGTTACATTAAAATGCAATAGCAGTGGTACTTATTGCAGGTGTCATTCAATTCCAGCAATCAGATGTTACATTGTAATGCAATAGCAGTGGTACTTATTGCAGGTGTCACTCAATTCCAGCAATCAGATGTTACATTGTAATGCAATAAAAGTGATACATATTGCAGGCTTCACTCAGTGATGTTACATTGTAATACAATAGCAATGGTACTTATTGCAGGCTTTACTCACTTCCAGCAATCTGATGTTACATTGTGATACAATAGAAGTGGTACCTATTGCAGGCTTTATTCACTTACAGCAATCAGATGTTAGACTGTGATCATTAATAGTGGTACTTATTGCAAGCTTTACTCACAGCAATCAGATGTTACATTGTGATATTGTGATCATTAACAGTGGTACTTATTGCAGACTCCACTCAAACAAATGAGAAGTTACATTGTAGTACAATAGAGGTGATACTTATTGCAGGCTTCACTCACTTTCAGCAATATGATGTTACATTGTGATACAATAGAAGTGGTACTTATTGCAGGCTTTACTCACTCACAGCAATCAGATATTACATTGTAATGCAATAGCAATGGTACTTATTTATTGCAGGTGATGTTACATTGTAATACAGTATCTGTGGTTCTTCTGGCGGGCTCCATTCACAGCCATCAGATGTTACATTGTAATACAGTTGAAGTGGTACTTATTGCAGGCTTCACACACTTACAGCAATCAGATGTTACATTGTAATGCAATAGCAATGGTACTTATTGCAGGTGTCATTCAATTCCAGCAATATGATGTTACATTGTGATACAATAGAAGTGGAACTTATTGCAGGCTTTACTCACTTAAAGCAATCAGATGTTACATTGTGATCATTATTGCAGGCTCCACTCAAAGAAATGAGAAGTTAAATTGTAATACAATGGAGGTGATACTTATTGCAAGCTTCCTTCAGTGATGTTACATTGTAATACAGTATCAGTGGTTCTTCTGGCAGGCTCCATTCACAGCCATCAGATGTTACATTGTAATACAGTAGAAGTGGTACTTATTGCAGGCTCCATTCACAGCCAGTAATACCGTAGAAGTGGTACTTATTGCAGGCTCCATTCACAGCCATCAGATGTTACATTGTAATACAGTAGAAGTGATACTTATTGCAGGCTTCACTCACTTACAACAATCAGATGTTACATTGTCATACAATAGCAATGGTACTTATTGCAGGCTTCACACACTTCCAGCAATCTGATGTTACATTGTCATACAATAGAAGTGATAGTTATTGCAGGCTTCACTCAGAGAGGTTACATTGTAATACAGTATCAGTGGTTCTTCTGGTGGACTCCATTCACAGCCATCAGATGTTACATTGTAATACAGTAGAAGTGGTACTTATTGCAGGCTTCACTCACATCTAGCAATCAGATGTTACATTGTAATATAATAGCAGTGGTACTTTTTGCAGGCTTCACTCACTGAGTAATATTAGAGCCATCAGTTGTTACATTGTATTACCATAGAAGTGGTATTTCTTGCAGGCTCAAATCACTAAGGGGTGTTAGAGCAATCACATGTTACATTGTAATACCATAATAGTGGTACTTCTCGCAGGTTCCACTCACTCACATCAATCAGATGTTACACTGAAATATAATAGCAGTGGTAGGTCTGGCTGGCTCCAGTATTACAGCAAGTAGATGTTACTTTGTAATACCAAAACACTAGTGCTTCTGCAGGTTTTGCTTACTGAGGGGCATTAGAGCCATTAGATGTTACATTGAAACACGGTAGAAGTGGTATTTCTTGCAGATCCACTAGGGGTATTACAGGAATCATCTGTTACATTGTAATACCATAACATTGGTACTTCTGGCAGGCTTCACTAACAGAGGGGTAATAGAGCCATCAGATGTTACACTGGGAGGAGATTTAATAAAACTGAAGCACTCAGAATTTGTGCACGGTAACCACTCAGATTCCAACTTCTGACTAAGCTTTGATAATAAAACCTGCAAGCTGATTGGTTTCTATGCACAACTACACCAGATTTTGCACTCTCCAGGTTTAGCAAATAACCCCGCACAGTATCACAGGAGTGATGGTACTTCCCACTCGCTTCACTCACTCGGGGTATTACAGGAATCCCATTTTTATTTTGTGTATTACATAATACTTTTCAGTTTTAACAAAACATAATATATTGACATAAAACAATTCATAATATTTTGACAGTAGCTTATATCTCCAGATAGTATGTATAATAACCAGATCAAGTGTTAGGGGTCTGTACCAGCATTATTTTACATAGACCACAATCTAATAATCTTTTATAAGTATTAATATTCAATGTGATGCAGTAAAGCAATCAAACTTTGATCTCAAATTGCAATACAATAACAGTGTTTTTAATTGCTGGCTTATTTTTCTGTGCGGTTAGACTGTACCTGTATACCCATCTATATACTGTGTACTGTCAGACCACATGTGTACAGCGTACTGGTAGACCACATGTGTACTGTGTTGGGGTAGGCCATATATGTTCTGTGTAATGGCAGATATCCTATGTTCTATGTACTAGAAGACCACATATGCTCTGTGTACTGGTAGACCACACATGTACTGTGTACTGTTAGATCACATACTGTATGTACTATGTACAGGTAGACCACATATGTGCAGAGTACTGGTAGATCACTTACTGAATGTACTATGCACATAAAGACTGCATATGTGCTGTGACTGGTGGATCACATACTGTATGTACAGGTAGACCACATGTGTCCTGTGTACTGGTAGATCACCTAATTTATGTACAGGTAGACCACATGTGACCTGTGTACTGGTAGATCACATATTGTATGTACTATGTACAGGTAGACCACATGTGTCCTGTGTACTGGTAGATCACCTAATTTATGTACAGGTAGACCACATGTGTCCTGTGTACTGGTAGATCACATAATGTGTGTACTATGTACAGGTAGACCACATATATCTTGTCTACTGGTAGATCACATACCCTATGTACTATGTACTGGTAGACCACATATGTCTTGTGTACTGGTAGATCACATACTGTATGTACTATATACAGGTAGACCACATGTGTCCTGTGTACTGGTAGATCACATACTCTATGTACTATATACAGGTAGACCACATGTGTCCTGTGCACAGGTAGGCTACATATGTCTTGTGTACTGGTAGACCACGTGTACTGCACACT
This sequence comes from Aquarana catesbeiana, assembly GCF_042186555.1. Lineage (NCBI taxonomy): Eukaryota > Metazoa > Chordata > Amphibia > Anura > Ranidae > Aquarana > Aquarana catesbeiana. The sequence continues at coordinate 44,235,418 of NC_133331.1, forward strand.
GTTAGACCACATATGCCCAGTGTACTGGTAGATTACATACTGTATGTACTATGTACAGGTAGACCACATATGCCCTGTGTACTGGTGGATCACATACTGTCTGTATTATGCACAGAAAGACCACATATGTGTTGTGACTGGTAGATCACATACTGTATGCACTATGTACAGGTAGACCACATATGTCTTGTGTACTAGTAGACCACGTGTACTGTACACCGTTAGACCACATATGTTTTGTGTACTGGTAGACCACGTGTACTGTACACCGTTAGACCACATATGTTTTGTGTACTGATAGACCACAGTGCTATGCAATGATTGCTGTTAGATACAGATTTGTTATCTCTCTGATATGTGAGCTTATCAGAAAACAAATGGCTACCACTTTCCGGCAAGATGGCCATTAATAGTACAGCATTTTATTGTTCATGTTCTGCCCCTGAATTTAGGAAAACATTTAAACAGAACTGTAACCTGCTATAAATGTGAGCAGCCAGACCTCTCCGAGCTGGTACTTTGTCTTTGGCCAGATCCTGGCATTGTGTGTCACTTGGCAGGCTCTGTGTTTCCCAGGAACTTCGTTGGTAAGACCTCCAGGCCTTCTAGTTCTCTCCACCTGCCACACCTCACCCTTCCTCTTTAATCTTTTATTTGTTTCACAATCACCAGAGTGCAGCAGAAAAGTGAAATAATAGGACAGGATAGAATGCGAACATCAGTGGGGAGATTTCTCTAAAACTGATAAAGCGTAAGTGGGCAATCTATTTCATCAACATCTATACCCAATAATGAAAATATCAGTTTTGGGTAGGCTGACCTTATTAGTTGCTACTGTAAAAAAAATCTGTAAATGAGATCTGTAGATAGCTAAGTACAAAAAAAAAAATTGGGTGATTGGGAGTTAATTGTAAAAGCCGCTCTTATTTGGGTGCCAGCACGGTTAATATAGAAATGTTAGTAGAAATGTTTTCTGCGGTGTGTGTGGGCATGATTAGCACAGCGTGTTGTTTGACTCCTCGAGTCTCGTAAGTTTGCAGTTCAGCAGTTGCAGACAATCCATCTGTTTCTGAGCTGATATTCCTCTGCTATGTTAGCAAGTTTGTTAAGCAATGAAGGGGGCCTACATTTACAGAGATGACATTGAAATATCACCATCCTTGTCATTGTATCACCTACAAAAAAAAAAAAGTCAAAGCTGTTAGATTTCCCCATATATTGTGTTTTGTCATGGTATCATCACAGTAAATTGATTTTCCCTCATGGAAGGACTTTTTCGTCTGTTTAGACCTTTGGAACGTCACTTTTCCTCCAATCTTGGCTGGATATAATCCATAGTATCGTCTCTGCTGTGCTTGTCACTTTGAATTTTATCAACCTTTCATTTTCCTGTTTTGGCATTTCTCACTTTCTTAAATTGAGAAAGCCGATGGAGAAAAAGGCTGGAAAGAGAAAATATGTTGTAGACCGTTTCTGTGTCTGGTGTTCTTTTGGATGGAGAGGTATGCTGCCTCTACTTCTGTGCTCTGCAAAACCAGCATGGTTCCCCCCCTCCCCCCTTTCCCCTTCCCGGGGCTGACTACTCATCTGAATAGTGGCGGGGAAGGCCCTGGCCTTGAGTCCTGGGGTGTTGCTAAAAGTTGTGCTTATCATTTGAAAGAACAGAATGACCTTGCTGTTCTGGGAGATAGCATGGGGCTGCTCACATCGTACGTATTGCTATGGATCAGCACTTCTCTCTGCCTATTGTTCTTCTTGTGTATATTGGCGTGCAGAGGAGTCCTGTTTTGAACACACCTTTTTCTACAAAGAAAAATATCTTGTGTAAACTTTTGGGGAAGCTCACAAACTGCAAATGTTGTGATATAGATTTCTTATGAAATATTTGATTTGTCGCGTCTTATGTCATAACTCCCAATAATAGTGCAGCTTATATAACCTGGGAAGTCTGTGACTGCCAGAACTATTTATTAAACTGGGCAGAATGTATCTATTAGTAGTTAGTCACATTTAACTGGACTTGTTCTGCAATGTTGAAGACATTTTGTAGCTTCAACATTCTTCAACCTTCAAACATCTTTAATGCCTTCAAAGCACTTCAACATTACAGAACAAGTCCAGATGAATTTGACTAACTACTACTAGATAAACCATGACCTGGACAGATGAGAACTTTCATTGACATGGGTAGAATAATTACCTTTTTTTTTTTGAGCATTGTCTTTTTTTCTTATTTTAAACCCTAGCTGTCTTGAAAGGAATTGTTCTGCAATGTCAAAGACTATTTGTATCTTCTTAAAGCCACTTCTTCAACATTCTTCAACCTTTAAACATCTTCAACGCCTTCAAAGGTCATCAACGTTACAGAACAAGTCCAGCTGAATTTGAATAACTTCTAAATGGGAAGTCTGTGACTGCCAGAACTATTTATTAAACTGGGCAGAACGTATCTATTAGTAGTTAGTCACATTTAACTGGACTTGTTCTGCAATGTTGAAGACATTTTGTAGCTTTAACATTCTTCAACCTTCAAACATCTTTAATGCCTTCAAAGCACTTCAACATTACAGAACAAGTCCAGATGAATTTGACCAACTACTACTAGATAAACCATGACCTGGACAGATGAGAACTTTCATTGATATGGGTAGAATGATTACCTTTTTCTGTTGAGCATTGTGTTTTTCTTATTTTAAACCCTAGCTGTTATGAAAGGAACTGTTCTGCAATGTTGAAGACATTTTTCTCCAAGCCACTTTTTAAATATTCTTCAACCTTTAAACATCTTCAACGCCTTCAAAGGTCTTCAATGTTACAGAACAGGTCAAGCTGAATTTGACCAACTACTACTTGATAGACCATGACTTGGACCAATGAGAACTTTCATTGATATGGGTAGACTGATTACCTTTTCTTTTGAGCATTGTCTTTTTTTCTTTTGGTAGCGATAGTGATTTGGTAGCTGTGTGGTGTTGTTTGTTGGGGAGAATTTGGAAGTGCAATCGAGGTTAGGGCAGCAAGACCTGTTGAAATACAGATGAAAAAAAAGCTAACACCCCTTGAGGCACCTCTGCTTCCCTCTTTTTTATAATCATAAATTATGTCATACTTGGTGTAATCTGTGGGTAAACCTTTTAGAAAAGAGATGGGGAAGAAAGCAGTTACATTTGATATTGTCTAAAAATATAGCTCAATTCTGTTCACCTTTCCCAAAGCATAATGGTAAATAGTAAAGAAATCGCCAAGAACGGTTTTCTGAAAATGGAAACTTTTGGAATTGATGATGACAATACAGGCCAGCGCCATTAATTCAGCACTCCAAATATAGGCCAAATATCAGTTTTGACATCTTTGGTGAATATGCTTTCTATTTTTTTGCTGTTTGTTCTTTGTCTTGTATTAAATAAAGAATACTAAAGTTAAAGGATCACTAAAGATATATATATATATATTTTTTTTTTTTAAAATAACAAACATGTTATAAACCAAAAAATATGTAGAAAATGGGATTTTAAAGGTACCTCTGATATAGGAAAAGACATTATCTACTAAAAATATATCAAATATTTATTAAAGCAGTTTTACAAAAAAATTGTACGATAAAATGTGAGAACAGTTTTACATTCACAGTCAAAGGTATACATCCTCAACCTAATATTGACAATGAAAAAAACTGTGGTCACCAAGAGTTCAAGGCATAACCACGTCCACATAATTTCAACATGTTTCGCCCAGAAGGCTTCATCAGGAAAATGGACGAGGCTTTTCAATTATTCAACAATAATATTTACGATAAAAACAACCTTTGAATGTTCAAAAGAGAAAGAGAAAAAAAAAGGTAAATACACAGAAAAAATATACATAAAACATTCACATTTATGTAGCTTGAAAGCTCTTTAGCTTGTGCAACCATAACTCCACCAAAACCACCCACCAGAAACAAAAACAACAACAGGAACAAAAACCATCCCACCCCCCATCCCACTCCCCCCCCCACAAAAAAACACCCAAACACCCCCCATCACACAGGCTCACACCCAACCCTCCCCTAGTACTCCCACCCAACACAACCACCGCGTCAACTCCATACCTCTGTTATAGAGTTCTGGGGAAGTCGCAGGATACAAGGCGTCAGCTGAGAGAAGAGGGGAGGAGGGGTGCCCCCAGAAATAACTCCCCCCTGTGTAGTTCAGATGGATGCCTGATCACCCATAGGGAGGGATGTATATTCTCATGGATGAAGATCATCACAAGCAAAAAGGATGATTACGGTATCTGTAACAGATATCATAGATAATAAAATTTCACACATATTGCGGGTGAAGAGAGAGGTAGACCACAAGACAAACTAGACAGTGGACACCACTCACTAACCCCCCGAAGAGTAGAAGAGTATTTGTATTGGGAGCTCATGAGGACTGAATGGCACAATATCAATTGTAAAAAAGCACCTGTGCAGGTGAAGACAAAGCTGCTCCACAGTTTCTGAAAAAGTATATAAAATGCATGTAGCTATGTTAAACTTCAATGTAACGAGGAACCTATGTACGCTGCAGTTTTAAATCTTCAAGAGCACCTGCTCACCTTGAAAAGATATCACATCGTTATGTAAGAGGCTACGTCACATTTCTATTGGCGCTGCTGAAAGGGCACCCTAAAGTAGTGGGCCACAAAAAATAATCACTTCTTATATTTGGAGAGAAAAAAAAAAAAAAGGGTTTGTTTAAAAGGAAATAGAGCACCAAAAGTGGTGCTTTAGTTTACAATTAGACATATCGCAGAGTGCTAGACCGATTAACGGTCAATGTTTAGTTTTACCTGGTGCCGGCGTCCATGTTTAGCATGAGCTCCCTGACTGCTAGCAAGCATCTGAATGTGTGGGGTTTAAATATCCCTCCCCATGGTACCAAAATGCTGTGCGTGTCATCACACTGGACCTGGAGCCAAGCGGACGCAAAAGGGAAGTTCCTGGTCCAAGGACTGATGACCCGGAACCGGAAACGACAGACCGGACGTAAAACTACTTCCTGTATGCCCAAAACAGCACTAAGACTCCCTTTGGACACAGTGCTGAGCCAAGAAGGAAAACTTGGACAGTTGGAAAGATGGCTGTGGGATACAGTTATACCGCTATGCCAAGGACTATAAGGAGACCTCAAGGCGGGCGTATACCGGGTTGGCAACCCCCAGGAAAGAAAAGCCCAAGGGGGATGTGTGTCCAACCTAGTATACACCCTTGGGCGTCCATACAGGGATCAAATGGTACTGAACTGGGGGGGGGGGGGGTTAAAAACGAGGGAAAATAGAGCCTGGGGAGGGGTAAAAAAAAAAAAAAGGGGAAGAGGGGTTCCCCAAGGTTTTGGTGTGGTCATGATTGCACATTACAATAATTCGTCTACAACATTGTACCACTAATTTACATCCACATATGAAAAGCTGTATCAATATGCACATCATTGCAACTGACTCAATATATGTTAGTATCCCTTTTCTAAAAGATGTATTGTTTCTAATAGGGGCAATTCTGGCCTAGACAACCAATCCAGAATTAGTCACGAGAGGAATCGTAAACGTCTGGTGATCTCATGATATTCAAACGCAGTAAATGTTAACAAAACAAAGGAAGGGAAGACACTCAATGGGGCACATACTCCCAAGGAGACAGGAGTGACCAGATCACAAAAGGGGGGTGATGTTTATAGAAAAGGCTTATAGCTAATCCCCTCATTGAGGCCGGGGGACCGAGTGGCCTGTTTTTTGTGTGTGTGTGTGGGGGGGGGGGGGGGGAGTGGGATGGTTTTTGTTCCTGTTGTTGTTTTTGTTTCTGGTGGGTGGTTTTGGTGGAGTTATGGTTGCACAAGCTAAAGAGCTTTCAAGCTACATAAATGTGAATGTTTTATGTATATTTTTTCTGTGTATTTACCTTTTTTTTTTCTCTTTCTCTTTTGAACATCCAAGGTTGTTTTTATCGTGAATATTGTTGTTGAATAATTGAAAAGCCTCGTCCATTTTCCTGATGAAGCCTTCTGGGCGAAACATGTTGAAATTATGTGGACGTGGTTATGCCTTGAACTTTGGTGACCACAGTTTTTTTCATTGTCAATATTAGGTTGAGGATGTATACCTTTGACTGTGAATGTAAAACTGTTCTCACATTTTATCGTACAATTTTTTTGTAAAACTGCTTTAATAAATATTTGATATATTTTTAGTAGATAATGTCTTTTCCTATATCAGGGGTACCTTTAAAATCCCATTTTCTACATATTTTTTGGTTTACTACTTTAGGGAAGATGGTACATACATAAAAAACGTTTGTAAACACTGATCTCTACCCATATAGCCTATAACAAACATGTTATACTTACCTCCACTGTGCAGCTCGTTTTGCACAGAGTGGCCCCGAACCTGGTCTTCTGGGGTCCCTCGGCTCCCCCCCCCCCGCAAGGACTCAACACCCTTATGCGAGCTCCGTTGCATGGTGTTGAGTGCTTGCGGGCACACTCCCGTGATACAGCCGGCGGCCATAGCCGCTCACTGTATCACTCGGCTCCGCCCCCGACGCGCCGCGTCATTGGATGTGATTGACAGCAGCGCGAGCCAATGGCTGCACTGCTTTCAATCCATCCACTGTAACCAATCAACGGCCAGGCTGAGTGGCGAAGAGGATGTCAGGGGCAAGGGGTCAGGTAAGTAAAACGTGGGGGGGCTGTTGGATGTTTTTCACCTTAATGCATACAATGCATTAAGGTGAAAAAAACTTTTACCTTTACAACCCCTTTAATATTTTAAGCACCCTTTTTAAAAAGTTTACTTAACTCAGTCATAGTTTTGGTAGGGTGTAACATTTTCATTGTTAGCAAACTTAGCATTTGTGTTGTCCCCATGCCTTCTCTTGCCATGAACACATGTAGCAATTTACATCTCCACTTCTGTGTCCTTCCTTCTCCTTGCGCAACATGCCATAACAGAGCAGGTATTAACCAGGAAAAAAAAAAGATGTTGAATTCTGGTTCAATGGGAGGCTTGGCTAACTCGGCTTGATTAAAATAAGCCTATGGTGGGGGCGTGGCTTAGCGGCAGATGTAGACGGTCGCATCTCTCTCCTGCTCCGCCGAGAATCCGGGCAAAACATCCTACAGAACATTACTACAGGTCCATCTCGGACCCCCTGTGGATCGGAACCGATCAGGATACGATCGCGACCCGTACCGCTGCTTTATCTGCACGAATCCTGCCATGACAAGGAAAAATAAAGAAGCCAGAAGCCTCATGGAAGAACTCAGCCAAGATGGCGCCTGGACACAGAGATCATCCAAAGAGAAATATAAAGAGGCCGCACAGAAACTTCTATATGGAGGTAAATTACCCAAAGACCCTCAGACATCCTCATCTGCACAAGGAGAAGCTGTGGGAGGCCAGTCAGAAACAGATGACACAGCCCCACTGGAAGATGTCGATGGATTGTCTCAGGCCTGGGACACAGTGAGTACCCCCAGGGATGTGTTCACAGGGCGGCAGAATGCATCTCCTGTTACAGATGAGACAGAGCCCACTTTAAGGGATATATTGTCAGCAGTGACATCATGCAATATGTCCATTACTGCTATGGCTGATGAACTTAAGGGGGTGAAAGCTGAAATATCGTTTGTGCGCCATGATATGCAAAAGCTGAGGGAGCGTACCTCCGCCATAGAGGGTAGAATAAGCACAATAGAAGATGAAATGACCCCCATGCAAAGAGATCTACAATACAACTGTCATCTCACAGACCAGCATGCAGCACGTTTAGATGACCTAGAAAATCGCATGAGACGTAATAATGTGCGTGCTATAGGTATTCCTGAGCGGGCTGAGGGCAAGGATCCTGTCTCATTCATTGAGCAATGGCTAATAAATACTTTTGGCAAAGAGGCCTTCTCCCCACTTTTTGCTGTAGAAAGGGCGCATAGGGTGCCAGCACGTCCCCTGCCACCGGGTAATCACCCACGTTCATTTCTTTTCAAGTTACTTAACTACAAAGATAGAGACGCTATCCTGTCTAAGGCTAGAACCATGAGTGGCAGTCTGGCTATCGACAACTCCAAGATTTCTCTGTTTCCAGATTTCTCTGCAGAGCTGCAAAAACATCGTGCTAAATTTATTGAGGTGAAAAGGAGGCTCCGGGAACTAAGTGTACAGTATGCAATGCTATATCCTGCGCGCCTCAGGGTAACAGCCCTGGGAGCAACACACTTCTTTGATCGTCCGGACATGGCTGCACAGTGGCTGGACCGAGAGGAACGTGCAATCAGGGCAGCCAAATCGCAACATCAAGCACCGGTCTGAACATATAATGACTTTTCTGATGTCAGCTGAGAGATTCATCACTTTTCATTGACTTTTCTTCAGGACGCACTGTTCACAGGTTCAGGGTACGTTGATCCCTTTGGAATGGCTGCAATTCCGGGGGGGGAAAAAATCCTTCTTTATTTTTTATTTTATTTTTTTCTTTCTGTTCCGTTACCCCTAGTCAAGGCGGGTCGAAAAAGGAGAACACTAGAAACATAATTACGCGGTACATCCCACGTAGTATGCAGAGGTGAAACCCCCTCCACTATCTTAACGGGAGTTTCCACTGCCCTCCCCCATCCATGGCTAAGCTATGGAGACTATACATTCAGAGGCCTGTTTGGCCAGGAGCCATGTTGGCTTTAACAGTTTATTTTTGCTTCTTACAAGACTTACGTTATACCATCGGATGTTGCTTTAGCCCACCAGGAAATGCACGAAGGACCAACCCCATCACGAACTGTAAGGTCACCCTGTGCATGTTCACATGTACATATGGTAAAATTGGTTTAGCAAATACAGCTTCTTTATGTCCATATACTGAGTTAACACGAATGTTGGAGGGGGATTGTATGGCAAATGTGTGGTTATTATTCTTATTGATGGATAGACTTCCTTATGGCGGTTAAATTTAAATTTAAATTTATGTCCTGGAACGTGTGAGGACTAAGCAACCCAATAAAAAAAGTAGCAGTTCTTAGACACCTTAAATTTGTGGGGGCTGGAATTGTGTGCCTACAGGAAACGCATTTTTCTCCAGATCAGGCGCCCAGTTTCAGCCCTCTTATATATAATACTCAATTCCACTCGACTTATACAGCATATTCCAGAGGAGTCAGCATTCTGATTCGTCAGGATGTAGAGTTTAAATGCATACGGAAAATTATAGACCCAGGAGGGAGATATGTGTTCTTATTGTGTAAAATATTTGGTTTTTCATGTATTATAGCAGGAATATATATACCACCGCCGTTTTCGGCAGGGGTCCTCAGGTGTCTGGCAGGGTTTATGGCTCAATTCCCTGATACTCCGCTCCTAGCATTAGGAGACTTCAACAATTACTTAATGTATCAATGGGACAAGCTCCCAGCTCCCACTAATATACCGTTAGGAGGTGGGGGGTTCACACCCTTTGCCAGGTTACTTGGGGAACTTGGACTGACAGACATATGGCGGCAAGGTCACCCACACGCCAAAAAATTCTCATGCCACTCAGCATCACATGAGGGACTGTCCAGAATAGATCTGGGTCTCGGCAATCTCGCAATGCTGCCATTGGTAGCGGAGTCAGATTATTGTGACAGACATATTTCAGATCACTCCTCATTTTGGGTGACTATTCTACTCCCCGGCACAGAGAAAAGGACAGGGTGGAAGTTAAACCCTTTCTGGCTTTCACTGTTCCCAGAACAGGACCCCATACGGGTCTCATTACAACTTTTTTTTAAGGACAACCTGGGTAGTACTACGCGCAGTATAGTATGGGATGCAGCAAAAGCATATTTACGTGGCCAATTTATCAGAATAATAAATCGCATTAAAACAGACACTAAGGCATGGGAAACACTGGTAAGAGAAAAGGTCACTGAGACTGAGGATAGATTTATAGCTGACCCTAATGAAGATACAAAAAGAGCGTGGTTGGGAGCTCAGTCCATGTCCAACCAACTGGCGTTACAACTGGCCGAAAACAAACGTTTTTTCCTACAACAGAGCCATTTTGAGGAGGGTGAGGCAACTGGGCACATGCTAGCTGTGATGGCGCGTGCGCAGCGGCCCTCCTCCCTGATCTCGGCCATTTGAGACGAGCAGGGATCCCCTCAATACCAGACCGCAAACATACTACAAATTTTTAAGTCATTTTATGCCTCCCTCTACACCTCTCAGGTACAACCCACAGGGGAACAGATAGATGATTTTCTAGAACAGTGTGAGCTGCCTCGCTTGTCAGCCTCGGATTTTAATATGCTTAATGCGCAACTGACTGAGGAAGAATTGTCTATCGCTCTAGCACAGTCGCATAACAATAAATCTCCAGGAATAGATGGTCTCCCATCCGAGGTATATAAGCGATATGCAGATACATTGCTCCCTGAATTATTAAAAGTATACAATGAGGGATTAAGGGAAGGTAAACTTCCTGATTCCATGAATGAAGCGATTATTATCGTACTGTTGAAACCAGAGAAGAATGCAACATCACCAGACTCATACAGACCTATATCCTTGCTTACAGCGGATGTGAAGCTGTTGGCTAGGATATTGGCAACCAGACTAGCCAAGGTTGTACACAAACTAGTGCATAGGGATCAATCAGGATTCATTCCAACCAGATCCACGGCCCAAAATATTAGGAGGCTCTTTCTGAATCTACAGATTCCTGTGGATAACCCTGGCAATAGAGCAATATTTTCGTTGGACGCAGCTAGGGCCTTCGACAGCGTCGAGTGGCCTTACCTGTGGAAGGTACTTGAACATATAGGCTTGGGGGCAACATTTATTAAATGGGTTCAACTGTTATACGCAGCGCCCTCAGCTAGGATTAGAATTAATGGAGAACTGTCAGAACCATTTCCCTTGTTTCGAGGCACTAGGCAGGGGTGCCCTTTGTCGCCCCTGCTGTTTGCCTTGGCCCTGGAACCTCTGGCAGCAAAGATAAGGGGGGACCCAAACATAACAGGATTCAAACGAAATACGGGCACAGATGTCGTCTCCATGTATGCGGATGACACTTTACTGTACTTGGGAGACACACAGGATACATTAAAGCATGTTATGTCCCTCATTAACCACTTCAATACCAGGCACTTAGACACCTTCCCGCCCAGCCCAATTTTCACCTTTCAGCTCTGTTGCAATTTGAATGACAATTGCGCGATCATGCTACACTGTACCCAAACAATTTTTTTATCATTTTGTTCCCACAAATAGAGCTTTCTTTTGGTGGTATTTGATCACCTCTGCGGTTTTTATTTTTTGCGCAACAAATAAAAAAAGACCGAAAATTTTGAAAAAAAACAAGTTTTTCTTTGTTTCTGTTAAATTTTTTTGTAAATAAGTACGCTTTCTCCTTCAATAATGGGCACTGATATAGCTGCACTGATGGGCACTGATACGGCGGCACTGATGGGCACCGATGAGGTGGCACCAATGAGGTGGCACTGATGAGGTGGCACTGATGATGGGCACTGATAGGCGGCACTGATGAGCACTGATAGGTGGCACTGATGGGCACTGATAGGTGGCACTGGTATGCGGCACTGATGGGCACTCATAGGTGGCACCGATGGGCACACATAGGCGGCACTGATGGGCACTCGTAGGTGGCATTGATTGGCATATATGGGTGGCACTGATGGGTACTTATGTGTGGCACTGATGTGTGGCACTGATGGGCACTGATAGGTGGGCACTGATGGGCACAGATGGGCACTGACAGGTGGCACAGATGGGCAATGACAGGTGGCACAGATGGGCAATGACAGGTGGCACTGATATAGCATCGCTGGGCAGATCTGGTCATTGCTGGGCAGATCTTTGGCATAATAGTGCCAATCAGTGCCCATTTGTGGACACTGATTGGCACAGATTGGGCACATGTGGATGGCCATGGGATACATACCTGGCCATCCACGTTGCCCCTTCCCTGGTGGTCCTAGTGGCATCCCTGGTAGTCCAGTGGGGTGATCTGCGGGGGGGCTGCGCTGATAAACAATCAGCGCAGACCCCCCCTGCCAGGAGAGCCGCCGATCGGCTCTCCTCTACTTGCGTCTGTCAGACGCGAGTGAGGAAGAGCCGATCAACGGCTCTTCCTATTGACAGCGTGATCAGCCGTGATTGGACACGGCTGATCACGTGGTAAAAAGCCTCCGCCGGAGGCTTTTTACCAAGATCAGTGTAGCGGTGTGTCAGACTGACACACCGCTCCACCGATCGCCGCGATGCGCGCCCCCGGGGGCGCGCTGCGGCATGTTATCCTGCTGGACGTCATATGACGTCCAGTCAGGATAACACAACCACTTCCCGGACGTCAATCCGCTATAGGGCGGGCGGGAAGTGGTTAAAGAATTTGGTAACCTGTCAGGCTTTTCCATTAACTGGAATAAGTCAGTGTTGATGCCGGTAGATCCCATAACTGAACCATTACCACAGGGAGCTGAGATGATACAAATAGTACCAGCCTTTCGTTACTTAGGTATACAGATATCCCCAAACCCATCCCAATATATAAACCTCAACCTAGTTCCTTTACTTAGTAAATTCTGTGAAAAATGCACGTCCTGGTGCAAACTGCCACTCTCAGTGGTAGGAAGAATTAATTTGATAAAAATGGTATGGGCACCGCAGCTCTTGTATATATTTAACAACTCCCCGGTTTGGATCCCTAGAAAGTGGTTTGACAGGATAGACTCCCAATTCAGGGAACTGATTTGGAGCAAAAAGACAGCAAGGATTAGCTTAAAGACACTACAGTATAGAAAGGATGGAGGCGGGTTGGCGGTTCCTCACTCCAGGGCCTATTACCTAGCATCCCAGCTCCAGCAACTGGGGGGCTGGGGGGTGACAGATCTAGCGGACCCTATCCGCAGACTGCTAGCTGTACAAGACGAGAGTGTGACGGCTCTGGAGTGCCTGGAGGCGGGCTACATGCATCTTGACCCTGAAGCCCCTACAGTGAGAATGCTTAAAACATTATGGGCTCACACGAAAAAAATAGTGGGGATCAGAGGTTTCATAGCACATACACCAATATGGCATAATACCAACTATAGTTATTAAAGTTAAAAGGATTTAGAAACTGGGAATTGTTAGGTATCCGATACCTATCTCAACTGTATAATGGACCAAATCTTAAATCCTTTATGGAAATGCAGGTGGAATTTAATATTCCACGAACTAATTTCTTCAAATATTTGCAGTTGCGACACGCGATGCAAACGCAATCGCAACGTACTCCATTACATCTGACTGATCACACACTGATACAGGGGATCTTCTTGGAAGACAATAAGAAAGGAATGATTTCCAGAGCATATAACATACTTCTCAATGCCATGCAGGACCCATCTGGTCTTCCTTGTCGGCGAGGCTGGGAGGAGGATATAGGGAACATAGACGGGGAGACATGGAACTTGTGTCTATCCTCTGCACCCTTAGTCTCAGTGTCCGCATCCCAAAAGTTATCGCATCTATATTTACTGCATAGGGTTTACAGGACTCCGGTCAGGTTGCACAAATGGGGGATTAGAGAGACTCCATTATGTCCGAAATGTGAGGGTGCCCACGGGGACCTAATCCATATGATATGGAGATGCCCCAAACTTTTTCGTTACTGGAAGGAAGTTCTAGACATAATATCACAGGTTTATATGTTCAATATTCCACGAGAGCTAGTGGTGTGTTTATTAGGAGCATTGGATGAGGAGGCTCTAACCCCTTCGGCACATACAGCGGTCCTTCGACTATTATACATTGCACGTAAACTCATTGCTCAACTCTGGATCACTCCCAGAGTACCCACTAGAAAACAATGGGTGGAACAGGTTAACAAATTACTAATTAGGGAGAAACTAACATACCAACACAGAAAAGCTCCATGCAAGTTCTACTCTTTATGGCAGGCTTGGCTAGATGTTCCGGGTTTAGCACCACATCAGCTGATAGATAGGCTATTACAAATGTAAGATTCTAACTGCATTGGCAATGAGGTAGCCAAATACTTGGTAAAAAGAAAATGTGTGATTCCAGGGGAAGCAACATGCCATGGTGGGCTGAGGCAACTTTTATGATGTTTTGTTTCCCCATGCCCTTAGGGAATTGGGGAAGCTTGAGTAAGAAAAAGGTAGTAGAAAAAAAAAAAAAAAGAAACGAGAAAAGTTTTGTTTTGTTTGATTGTTTTTTCTTTATTTTTGTTCCTACCCTTCTATACTTTTCTCTTTGCTCTCTTTATATGGCTATGACAATGTAATAGTAAAACGCATTCTTAAAGACATTGATATCCGGTAGTATCTGATGATGTGTTGTTGAAGATGTATGTTCCATATTGCCATGATATTGTAGTACATCAACTGCCATATATTATGTAATGTGAAAGTCAAAAATAAATTTTCTTTTCTGATTAAAAAAAAAAATAAGCCTATGGTGACTTGAAACATGCCAAATGAACTTTGCTGCAGAATATCAGGCACCAGGTCACCCCTTCGTGGCCTTGTTTTAAATGACAAGCCCTTGGCATTGGTAGTATTGACACACTTCCTTCTCAGAGAGCAGTGATTCATTCCTGGGCAGCCCATTGACAAGCCACATGGTAGGTGGGTGGAGTGCCTATTAACCAACTTTAAGAGATTCATTATTTGTGTAGACCAGTGGTCTCCAAACTGCGGCCCAAGGGCCAGATGCTGCCCTTTGCTTGCCTTGGGGCACTATTGCTCCCACTGACATCAACAAGTCACTTTTCCTCCCACGGACACCAACAATGAATCACTATTCCTCCCACTGGCATCAACGATGGGGCACTATTCCTCCCACTGACAGCAATGATGGGACACTACTCCTCCCCTAATGCTAAACATGGGGCAATATTTCTCCCACTGATGTCGGGACGTTTTCTACTCCCACTGGCCACAGTCCGGTCCCCCGAAGGTCTGAAGGAGAGTAAAGTGGCCCTTTGTTTAGAAAGTTTGGAGACCCCTGGTGTAGACACTTCAGAGGTTCTCTGGCCTCTGGAGAATTGTGAAGAATCTCATAGTGTATAGGTGGAACCAATGTCCTGTAGGTAGGAGGTTGTAGACTTCTTAGACCTACAAATTGTTGGGAAATTTAAGATCTTGCTACGTTCCACCTAGAAGTATACAGGAAATAGGATATGTTATAATAATGATACTGTATGTGTGAACCGGGCTATTGGGGTTCATCCTAGAAAATTAGATCATGTACTAATGAACTTGTTTTTTAGGTGTGAACTGGACTTGGATTTTGTAATTTTCTCACATCTCAGTAGCTGTGATAACACATGGCAGGTTGCTAGCTCTTAATCTTCCCTCCAGAGGCTGTAGGCACAAACACACGACTCCAGGGACAGCTCTGTCTTATGATAAACACGATAACCATGTACTTGTACACCCTTCAGGCGATATGTAGACAGGGTATGGTCCTTATAGGAGCTATGTGTGTCACCTTTACATAAACAACCTTTTAATTTTCTGTATCCCCGCTTGAGATTTACTTTCTCCTAACATTGGGGGTTATTCACTAAAACTGAAGTGTGCAAAATCTGGTGCAGCTCTGCATTGAAACCAATCAGCTTCCAGGTTTTATTGCCAAAGCATAATTGAACAAGCTGAAGTTAAAAGTTTTCCATGCACAGCTGCACCAGATTCCGAGTGCACTAGTTTTAATAAGTCTACCTCATTGTGCCTTGGTTGAGATCTCTAATGCCCCGTACACACGGTCGGACTTTGTTCGGACATTCCAACCACAAAATCCATGGATTTTTTCCTACGGATGTTGGCTCAAACTTGTCTTGCATACACGTGGTCACACAAAGTTGTTGGAAAATCCGATCGTTCTAAACGCGGTGACGTAAAACACGTACGTCGGGACTATAAACGGGGCAGTGGCCAAAAGCTTTCATCTCTTTATTCTGAGCATGCGTGGCACTTTGTGCGTCGGATTTGTGTACACACAATTGGAATTTCCGACAACGGATTTTGTTGTTGGAAAATTTTATATCCTGCTCTCAAACTTTGTGTGTCGGAAAATCCGATGGAAAATGTGTGATGGAGCCCACACACGGTCGGAATTTCCGACAACAAGGTCCTATCCCACATTTTCTCTATGGTTGAACTCTACTAACAGTTCCTACTTGTATTCAGAACATGCAAAGAAGTTTCAAACATTCCAGTCAATAGGTATCAGGGTGCAAGATATTGTACAGGTAATCATCAACTATATTCAAATTGTATGTAAACTCTACATCTATTTTTGGCATCATGCCTAAGGCCTCTTGCACACGATTCTCCTGTTTGAGCATCTACTTTTTGAGACTTTTTTTTTTGTATGTTGCAACGAAACGTCTTACACTCCGCTTGTGTGCTTTCATCATATACTGCTTCCTCCCAGTCTGAATATAGACCACTCCCAACAACAAACAAGACTGTACTCGTTTGGTTGCTGAACATGGACTGTTTATTAGTCTTATATACAGTCTTATATACAGCTGAAGAGGAGGTTCCCCCCTTCCTGCTCATATTACTCTAACAATACACCTGTAACCAGAAACCTAATTAACATGAGCTAGTTATCTAATCATTTACCCAGACTTGGTGACTCCGAGATATGACCTTTCAGGGTAGACTTTCCATCTCCTCACTCAACTTACAATACACATAAGTATAAACACATCCCCCAATAGTTTGTTAGGAGACAAAGGTGTGTTAATGAGCACAATAAACTATTGGGTGAAAGACCCGGGCTTTCCAGATCTCATTAATGAGCATTGCTTTCACATACATCTATCCACTGAGTCCCAAGCTGGCAGAGACCATCATGGCCTCCTTAATAATGTCCTGTTGCATTACATAACAGAATATTCTCCTAAATGCTTGTAGCTCCCTCAAATGCCAGGGTCCATAGTCTGTAGGCAAGAGGCTAGCATTCAGTCCCCAAAAGCCTCTGTCCCGGGTGAGTCTGTCACATATGTGTTTGCACATATTTTTGCGCATATGTAAATTCACAAAATTTTGCACGCATTTTTGCGCAAATGCGAGCAAACGTATTCTCGCAATCTTGTTCTGCACAATATGTAAATGGGGTGCATTTGCATGCATGAGGCATAAATTACTGACCAAAAATGCAGATTTTTCTATTTTTTTTCTTCTGAAAAATGCACAGCGCTTGTTTACGTGCCTGTGTGCATAGGCTCATTAAGGCGGCACTGATAGGCACAGTTAAGGCAGCACTGATGGGCACAGTTAAGGCGGCACTGATGGGGACAGATAAGGCAGCACTGATGGGCGCTGATGGGTGGCACTGATGGACACTGATAGGTACCACTGATGGGTGGCACTGATGGGCAGTGATGGGCGGCACTGATGGGCACTTATGGGCACTGGTAGGTGACACTGATGGGCACTCATAGGTGGCACTGATGTGCAGAACTCTTGTGACACTGATGTGGGCACTGATGGATGGCACTGTGGGCACTGATGGGTGACGCTAGTGGGCACTGGTAGGCGGCACTGCTGCCTATTGCCAGGTGTCACTGGCAGGGGGCAGATGATCGCCATGATCGGGACTGATGTCCCTCTCACGGCCGCCGGTGATCGGCTTTTTTTTTCCTCCTCACGCTGTCAGCGCGAGGAGAAAAAATAGCTGATTACTGGCTCTGTTTACATCACATGATCAGCTGTCAATGGCTGACAGCTGATCATGTGATAAGGGGTCGGGACTGACCCCTTACTCTGATCTGTGATCAGGCGAGTCTCATAGACTCGCTGATCACCGAGCGTGCCACGCGTGCGCCCTGCAGGGGGCGCGCAGGCCGCTCGTGCACTGGACACGTCAATAGACGTCGTCCCGGCAATGTAGGTCCGCGCTGTTGCCGTCATTTGGCAATAGCGCGGATCTGAAGCGGTTAAAGGAGAATTAAACAAATATAAATAGTTAAACCCACAAGTGCTTTTTTTTATCCACTACTATTCCTTGATATTGGCTTTTGAAATTTACAAATGCAGAAATTTAGAAATTGGATGAAAGGTTTAGCACTGGGGAACACTTTTTGAAAGATAAATAGTGCATTTTATATACAACTATATAGATCAGACCAAAATGAGGGACAAATGAGGAGCAAAGAGGGACAGAGGGACTTTGTTCTGAATCTGGATCAGTCCCTCGAAATCAGGGAACTATGCTTTCTACTACCTAGGTACTTATTGGGCTGTATTTACTAAAGGCAAATAGACTGTGCACTCTGCAAGCCCAGTTGCTCCAATGCTTAGTAAATGAGGGGAAGTTCTTCTGACTTCCATCTTCCAATCATGTGCAAGCAAAAATGCTTTTTTTTTTTCATTTTCCTTGCATATGATTGGGTATTCTTTGCAAAGTGAAGCTTCATCTGATTTACTAAGCTCTGGAGCAACTGTACTTGCCTTTAGTAGAATCCACCCCATTGTTATTTATGATGGCTGGAGTACTTGTGACTACTGGCAGGATAATAATTGGTTACCAGTTTGTAACTTGTGAACGTGGCTGAAGATCTGTACAGAATAGATATTAGCAGAGTAAACAGAGCGGGAATGTTTTTTGTCAGGATATAAATGGAAGAATAGCAGGTGTGTAATGGAGCGGAGCTCTCCATCTATGGATAAACAGCTTGTTGTGATTTGTGAATGGGACACAATACAGGTTCACTAAAAATTGATTTCACTGAGTGCCATTTCTTGGAACAATGGAAACAAATGAAGGACAAGGTTGGATTTGTCTCGACATGCCATGAAAGTTGAGAGGGAGCGTGTGCAATTTTTTTATTTTATAGGAACATTTTAACTAGGGATGCACCAACGCCATTTTTTTAACACCGAGTATGAGTACCGATACTTTTTTTTAAGTACTCACCGATACCAATTACCGATACCTAGGAAGACTAGGTAGAGGGGCGGTTTGGAAGGTGAAGGGGGGAGTCAGGGGGCTGGGTGAAAACCTGGGGTGAGGACAGGGTGGTGGGGGGAGTAGGGGGGTAAGCAAGGGCAGGGTGGGGGGTGGAGTAGGGGGGTAAGCGAGGGCAGGGTGGGGGGGGAGTTGAAGGGTAAGTGAGGGCAGGGTGGGGGGTGTGGGGGGGAGCTAAAAGGGACTCTGGGAAGACAAAGGACAGAGAGGGCATGGCCATCTAAGTGCAGTAAGAAATACACTCACAAGGTTAAAAAATTCCAGCATAAATGATGAATGTGGCATTCATCTGCTCTACTCTCGGATGGTAGCCGCTGGAGTGTCGATGGCCAGAGGTCCGGGGGTGCTTCCTTGTAAACTCAGAGACACTCGGAGGCACTGATGATGCCACTTCTGTGTACGTCACCAGTACCTCCGAGTTTCTCCAAGTTTACAAGGAAGCGCTGGGAGCCACTAGCGTCCCTGGACCTCTGGCCACCGACACACCAGTGGCTACCACCTGAGAGTAGAGCGGATGAACACCACAGTCATCATTTATGCTGGAATTGTTTTAACCTTGTGAGTGTATTTCTTACCCTTTATTCATTAAATTGCAGTCATACTGCACTTAGATGGTTGCTTTAGGACAGGAGGGTGACAGCTGGTGGGAGGGGAGGAGGAGACAGGGAGGGGAATCCCGCAGACAGCTGAAATGTCATGGATTGTTAAAGACGCGTCGGCCCTGCTCCTTAACAACCAAAAATTGCTTGCATTCTTTTCTTTACATTTCAGCTGTTAGAGGGGAAATCCCGCTGACAGCTGAAAGAACAGAGCCAGAAGGTATCGGTTTCGCATGTGCATGAGTACCGATACCCAGGGCAGGACTTAGGGTGGTGGGGGGGCCCTGGGCTTGAGTCACTTTCGGGCCCTACCTTCTATACATTACTTTAAACTTTTAGTTTTATTTTAAGCGCGCCACTCTGATACCGTTTGTCCGCCATTACATCACTGTCTAATACAGACAGATTTTCTCAACGGCAGTAAACGAGGCACTACGTAACTGCCAATAACCAATCAGCAAACCTCAAGATAAGAGTTTAAGGAATTTTAAGGAAAAAACTATTTAAGTAAAAAAACTTACATTTAATTGCTCATCAATGCAGCCTTGCACAGCATCCATCTGCATGCTTGTCCAGTGTCATTTGCAGCCTTGCCCAGTGACATTGCAGCCTTGTCAGTGTCATTTGCAGCCTTGCAGCCTTGTCAGTGTCATTTGCAGCCTTGCAGCCTTGTCAGTGTCATTTGCAGCTTTGCAGCCTTGTCAATGTCATTTGCAGCCTTGTCAGTGTCATGTGCAGCCTTGCATCCTCCATCTGCAACCTTGTCCGTGTTATTTGCAGCCTTGCCTGCAGTGATTTGTCATGACTAGTGTAGTCCAGATGTACCCCAATTTTACCCATACTGTTAGCCACCCATACTCCACCCTCTTACCAACTTAAATAACGAGACCACACCTTTCATCTGGAGTATAAATGGCCATAACAGCCTTTTATTAAACAACTGTATAAAATTACCTCCAATATTAACTTCAATATGAATAACATATAAACTCAGATAAAACAACATGTTTTAAACAATCTGTTGGTCAATGACGGAGCTACCCCAGTTTACCACATATCCACAAGAGGGCACTGCAGGAACATGTTTCAAAACTGATAAGGCCTCCAGCTGTACCGCTCGGAGACAACCCCCTCCCGCAGTGCAACATACCGGTATTCCTTTCAGGAATACACAGGAGGGGCCATACTATTGCTGACCCCCCACCCCTTTTAACCTTTTATTTACCGCTACCGTCACCGACCAACAACAACAAACCAGCCAACCATCCAGCTGTCATGACGACCAAATGCTTCCAAACCTGAAAAATAAACACACACATTAACAACACCAACAACACATTACACAGGGAGGGAGGGTGGGAAATTCTGCCTCCTCGTGTCTCCTTCCCAGCACACTGTTCCGTTTTTGCTCCTCCCCTCTTTTATAAGGCCACTCCTCCTTACTTTCCTGTTATCTCCTCCCACACTTTTCCTTGAAACATTAACCCTATGTGTGTCACTAGACACACTGTCATGCCCGGCCCTGCACTATTCCTCTTCTTTCCATCATTCCGGGCCTCACTTGACTAGTGTAGTCCAGATGTACCCCAATTTTACCCATACTGTTAGCCACCCATACTCCACCCTCTTACCAACTTAAATAACGAGACCACACCTTTCATCTGGAGTATAAATGGCCATAACAGCCTTTTATTAAACAACTGTATAAAATTACCTCCAATATTAACTTCAATATGAATAACATATAAACTCAGATAAAACAACATGTTTTAAACAATCTGTTGGTCAATGACGGAGCTACCCCAGTTTACCACATATCCACAAGAGGGCACTGCAGGAACATGTTTCAAAACTGATAAGGCCTCCAGCTGTACCGCTCGGAGACAACCCCCTCCCGCAGTGCAACATACCGGTATTCCTTTCAGGAATACACAGGAGGGGCCATACTATTGCTGACCCCCCACCCCTTTTAACCTTTTATTTACCGCTACCGTCACCGACCAACAACAACAAACCAGCCACAGCCCGAAAGGATGAAACCTTATCCTTAAGGGCCCCTCCACACCCTCAAGGCCCGTTCTATTCCTTCCTGCAAACCCATGGTCCAAAGATCCGTCCCCACATCTGTGAGGTGGACCCCATCCCTCCTCAAATAGAGGCCTACATTTATCTCGAGCTCTCTGTGCCGAATCACCATGCCCCCTTGTTGAACCAAAAACCTCCCCACCACCCTGTTGACACGTATACGAGCCTTGTTAATCCTTACCACAGACCTAGCATTGCGCCACGAAGTTCGTGCCACAATATCAGACCATAGCAACAAAGTGTTCGGATAAGTAGTGTGCAAATGCAACAAATCTGCTTTTACATCCTCTATCAGGTCCCGGACCGTCCTCACCCCCAAATCGTTACCTCCAGCGTGTATGACCAACACATCCGGAGGTCTATCTAGCCAGGCAAATCGTTCCACCTCTGAAACCACTCTGCCCCACATCATTCCTGGTCTCCCCAGCCACTTGATAAAAGCCTCCCTTCTCGATATGCCTAACTGGCGCCCATCTGGTCTCGCATCACCTCTCCTTGCCCCCCAACAAACGTAGGAGTGTCCCAGTATCCAGACGAGGCGTGGAGACACTCCATCTGAAACGAAAAGACAACAAGGCAGGGTGATATCACCAACGCAACAGACCAAACACCCACTACCTATATGTGAAAACCAAACTTATACAACATACGGGTTTCATTTATTTTTCATTTATTTATTTATTTATATATATTATTTTTTTTTTTTTTTTTTTTATTATTCCACTACTAATTGAGGGCGAATGTATGAACGGAATCTCTTTGATTCCCATCTACCGATCCTCCGCACCGCTGCTTCATCCAACCCGCATCTGGCAGCTTCTGTGGCCGCCCCAATGCGGAAGGAGTGTGAAGCGTATGCCTTCTCATCCAAACCTATCATCGATAAGCATTTTCGAAACACCGCCACAAATTGAAACTTTGAAAGGTAAGCACCATTCTCATGACATAAAAATGGACCCTCACCTACCGGTCTAATCTTCCCAAATTCACCAACCGTCCTCACCGGACATACTGGCGATCCCGGTAATGCATGCAGCCACACATCTATGCCCTGTCCCAATTGGTCTGTTTTCGACCTCCTCAGCCGTAAACACACACTTCCCGTGCGTGCCCGCACGTCTTGCACCAAAATACCCCCCGCTTCCTTTTTGGATGGGCTGACCAACTCCCCTACCCGAAACGCCCCAAAAAACGCCAGCGAAAAAGCCGCTGTAAACAGTAAACATTCATAACTTGAGCTGCACACCAACCCTAGCTGATCACAAATTGCCAACAGGTTGGCAAAAGTGACCGGTCTACGGTTATCTTTTTTCTTGTGCCCTTTCCGGTACCCTTTTAATGCCTGCCGTACCCAAAATTCCTTCGTCCAATCCTCCATCCCCTGTAACTTAAACAGAAACGACAGCGCCGCCAATTTCTTACCAATAGACGATACCCCCACCCCATTTTCCATATTCCTGGACACAAAATAAAGGACCAATAATCTCAACTCTCCCCCGTCATCCTTTGCTCCGGATTCCCGTACAAGTCTCAACCATTCACCCCATACCTTCACATAGGCCGACCATGTGGACTCACTCACAGACTGTTGTATCCATCCTGCGATGACTCCAATGCCAGCTCCCAGATCCAACCCGGGCAAGGAATCCCTTCCTTCTCTGCAGCCGGAGCTAATTCCCTGAACTTGTCCCACTGAAAGCGAGACAGTGAATCAGCCAGCGTATTTTCAATCCCAGGTATATGCACAGCATATATAAAAATATTCAATTGCAAGCACCGTAATACCAACTGTCGCAATAGTCTTATGACAGGTTGAGAAGACGCTGACAAGCGATTGACTACCTGCACCACTCCCATATTATCACAGTTCAGCCGCAACTTTAAATTCTGACAAGCCTTGCCCCATAATTCCATAGCCAGAACTACTGGAAACAATTCCAATAGTACCAAGTTACGAAGGAAACCTGCTTCAACCCAGGATTTTGGCCATGGTTCTGCACTCCATTGACCCTTAAAGAACGCCCCATATCCAGTAGATCCCGCCGCGTCAGTAACCAATTCTACATCGAAGTTGCTTACCGGACCAGACATCCACACTGACCTCCCGTTGTATTCCGACAAAAATTGATACCATACCTTTAAATCCTCACGATGATCCTTAGTAAGCCTAATGAAATGGGCCGGTGCTTTTACCCCAGCCGTAGCTGCAGACAGCCGTCGGCAAAAAACCCTACCCATGGGTATGATCCTACAAGCAAAGTTCAACTTACCAAGCAAAGATTGGAGATCCCTCAGCTGTATTTTTTTCATCCCATGGACCCGCCTTATTTCCGTCTGCAGATCCAGTAACTTTCCTTGCGGTAACCTACATTCCATTGCCATTGAATCAATAACAATGCCCAAAAAGCTAATCTCCGTGGTGGGGCCCTCAGTTTTGTCAGCAGCCAGGGGAACACCAAACCGTTCTGCAGTGTGTTGCAACGTTGACAATAAAATCGCACACACACTGGAAGACGGTGGGCCTATGCATAGGATATCATCTAAATAGTGTATCATAGATTCAAGGCCGGACAAATCTCTTACCACCCACTCCAAAAAGGAACTGAAAACTTCAAACATGGCGCAGGAAATGGAGCAACCCATAGGCAAACATTTGTCCACATAAAATTGTTCCTGCCACTTGCAACCCAGCAGCCAAAAACTGTCCGGGTGTACTGGCAGCAGCCTAAACGCTGCCTCAATATCAGCTTTTGCCATCAGTGCCCCTTTTCCATAGCGCCTGACCCATCGAACCGCCGCATCAAACGAAGTGTATGACACGGTGCAGACGTCCGGGTCAATGAAATCGTTAACCGAACCCCCTTTTGGAAATGATAAGTGGTGAATGAGCCGAAACTTATTCGGCTCTTTCTTGGGCACCACCCCCAGAGGGGACACCACCAAGTCATTCAATGGTTTTGCCTCAAATGGCCCCCCCATCCGTCCTAAAGCCACTTCCTTTTCCAATTTCTCCCCCACCACCCCCGGGTGTTGCAACGCAGATTTTAAATTCCGTGCTACTGGAGGAACCACCGCCAATGAACATGGAATTTTGAACCCCTCTCTAAAACCCTCAGTGATCAGTAACGCCGCTTTCCTATCTGGATACTTACTTAGGAAAGGTTGCATCCTTTCCACCTTCACCGGCGTCATCTCTCTTGTGAGCAAACTCCCCGGTACGTTTACCTTTTTTGAAACACAGAGACAGGGTGTGGGCTCCCCCACAGCCTGAACACTCGTGCTTGAATTTGCAGGACCCCCCAAATTTACAGGAGCCTTCATTATACTGCCAGCATACCCCCCATTTTCTGCCGGCCGGTAGTCCTGAGGAGTTAGTACCCCCGGCCCCCCCTTGAAATAACTGAGGCGGGGTCCTAGCCGACGACATCAGCTTCATCCATAGGCTAATATCCTTATGGTCCCAACGCAGAGCCGGACGCACCGCTCTGCGTTGACGAAACTGCTCATCGTAACGTAACCACGCAGTTCCCCCGTACACTCTATGTGCCTCACCTATAGCATCCATATAACAAAACAACCCCGAACAATGTTCAGGGTTCTTTTCGCCAATGACACTAGCCATGATAGCGAACGCTTGCAACCAATTCACAAACGTCCGCGGTATCAATCTATATCTCCTCTTCTCCTCATCCTCCTTCTTGGAATCGTCGGGTCTAACCCTATCCAGATTAAACTTTTCCAATGGCAACAAGGAGAAAATTTCCACGTACTCACCTTTATGAATTTTTTCTCTCACTTCAGGTTTCAAGTGTGCCCCTAACGGGCCTTCAAAACAAACATATATCTCACATTTTGCAGCATCTGCCAGCCTAACCACATCAGTCCTGCCTTTTGTTTCTGCAGCCCCCTTCTCACCTGCTGTTTCCTTGTCTGCCACCTTCTCTGGCGTTGTGGTAGCTGGCACCTCTGTAACCGCAGCCCCTGTCGCCCTTTGTGCATCCCTTTGCGGAGCCTGCCCTGGTCCCTCTCCAAAACGACCAACCAGGGCCCTTAAACCCTCCAATAGCTCCTGGAGCTGTCCCCCTGACCCCGAACTGGCGGGTGCAGTACTCGCCAGTTGTTGGTCAGTAACCTGACCCACCCCGCTCTGCGAAGGTGTCACCATCCCTCCTGCAGTTGTTGCTATCCCCCCCAGCAAGCCCTGCAAAGCATTGGTAAAGGAAAAGTTATCACTAGACTTACCGGGCTGACCAGGATTCCTCCCAACAGCCGCTGTGCTGCTCTCTCTTGCTGGTTCCGGCTGCTGTAGCCCATCTTCCTCATCGGACACCTCGTCTTCGGACTGTTCCCCTTGCACTGGGACTGGCGTCAGAGGTAGCCCCCCAGGAGAAGCCCTCCTGGAGGCCGGAAGCCCACGCTGGTGTGAGGCCTGCACCGTGCGACGAGTCACTGCTGCTCGCTGCTGCCCTGAACTTCCAGCTCCCGGGCCAGCCTGGGCGCTGTTTCCATCGCCATCTTGGGACACGTCCCCCCCACCCGGTAAGCTCCGCCCACCCGCGGTGCCACTCGATCCACGCGACCCGGAAGCTGCTGCTCTCGGCGCCGTTCTCCCCCTTCTGTCCACCCGCTCACACTCGTGCAGAGGTACTGAGGGGCTGTTCGAAATCCTCCGTGCAGTGCCAGCGTGCGGGGAAGTGGCGCCATGTTGGCCCGTGGCCCCGCCCACCGCTCCGTGACCGCGGCGTGTAACCTGCCCGGGCCCCACCGAATCACCCGCGTGGCTCCTCTTGGCCGGCGGTGCCGATTGCTCCCCCCTTGGGCTCCGTGTCAGACGACCCTGTCCATGTCCTGGCCCAGGTGAATAGCGCGCCGGAGGCCGCGATCTCCGCGCACGCGCAGACGGCTCACCTTCACCCCCTGCATGGCTTGCTTCTCCCCCGAGCATCGCTGTGACCTGGCTGCGAAGATAGTTGGATCCATTCGCCGCCGCTGCCTGCCGCAACCGCGCCACAATCGCCTCAACGTCCGCCATTGTGTCTGAGGAGCAGAGAAATTCTGCCTCCTCGTGTCTCCTTCCCAGCACACTGTTCCGTTTTTGCTCCTCCCCTCTTTTATAAGGCCACTCCTCCTTACTTTCCTGTTATCTCCTCCCACACTTTTCCTTGAAACATTAACCCTATGTGTGTCACTAGACACACTGTCATGCCCGGCCCTGCACTATTCCTCTTCTTTCCATCATTCCGGGCCTCACTGTGTCACTGCAGTTTAAATATGGCGCCGCTGAGATACACGGTGTTCTGCCGAGTAAGTTCCCCCGGGCGGATAATGACCCCCCTGTAATGCGCAGGTGTAGCGCTTGCGGAGTGTGAACCAGAACGGAGCCGCCTAAAATAGCCGAAGCTGAACACCTGTGAGTCAGCTGTACATGGCACCTGCGTGCCAACACTATTGTAAAAAAACACTTTGTAACAGGGCCCCTCACCCAATGATGGACATAACACAGGTCCAATGGTGGGACTGGGCGTGACTGTGAGCGGAGCCAAGCGCCGCCGATATACATACATAGCCGAGTGTACTCGGCTAGCTCCGCTCACAGTCACGCCCAGTCCCTGTGTTATGTCCATCATAGGGTGGAACTAGGCGTGACTGTGAGCGGAACTAGCCAAGTATAGCCGAGTACCCGATACCCGTGCAAATGTCTAGTATCGGCACCGATACCGTATCTGTATCAGTGCAACCCTCATTTTGACCCTTTTTATGGTGGATCAGTTTTGGATGGTGATTGATGTTTAAGTCTGTGGAATAGAAGGTCACATGTTCATGTGGTCTGATCAGTAGAACTGGGCTGAGTTGGACTGAACATAAGAATCGGTCACATTGACTAGATGACCTAAGAGAAACACCTGCTTTATATGTCATCATTTCACTATCATTATTACCTGTATAAAAGGGAATGAAAACTCTCTTATGCCGCGTACACACGAGCGGAATGTCTGACAGAAAAAGTCCGACGGAAGCTGTTCAGCGTATATTCCGATCGTGTGTATCGGACTGTTTTTTTTCTCGAAAATTCTGACGGACCTAGAAATAGAACATGTTCTAAATATTTCCGACGGAACCAATTCCTATCGGGAAGTCCGCTCGTCTGTATGCTGTTCTGACAGACCAAGAACGACGCATGCTCTGAAGCAAGGACAAGACGGAAGCTATTGGCTACTGGCTATTGAACTTCCTTTTTCTAGTTGCGTCGTACGTGCTGTACGTCACCGCGTTCTTGACGATCAGACTTTGGTGTGATCGTGTGTACGCAAGACAGTTTCAGCGGAATTCCGTCTGAACTCCTTCCAAAAAAGCTTCAGAGTTTATTCTGACGGGAAAACCGGTCGTGTGCACGCGGCATTAAAGTGGTTCTAAAGTCAAATCAATTTTTTTTTTTTTTTTTTTTACCTTAATGCAATCACCGCATTAAACTCCCTACTGCTTGTCTCCCCCACCTCCTATCCTAAACACTTACCTTCCTCCTCTCATGATCCAGCGTTGTCCCGGCTGCAGCACCACTCCTCCATTTCCTGACCTTGCAGGTGACACAGGTAGCAGTAGGAAACATTGGCTCCGGCCAGTCAAACTCCTTTGAGAACTGAGAGGGGGTGGGGCTTACTGGTGCTGTGTCTGTCTATGTATGCACACAGGCCAGATCAGAAGCATGCCCACATGGGTGCCCCCATAGCACACAGCTTTCTGAGGGGGCACCCACAGGAAGGAGGATCGGAGAGTCCTGGCAGGGGAATCCAGAAGAGGAAGTAAGGGAACTCTTTGTGCAAAACCATGGCACAGAGCAGATAAGTTAAACCTCCTTTTTTATTGTAATAAAAATAAATTTGCCTTTTATTTTTTATTTAAACTCACCCCCTACCCACCTCCACTTATTTTTTTTATCTTGGAATAATTTCAAAATACATATTCACCTGCCCAGCAGATCCATCATTGCCCTGTTCAGCTGTTTGTATCTGCATCCCATGCTGCCATCTTGGTTCTCTTCGGCTGGCTGCCTCCTCTGGGTAGCCTGTCCCCAATGTTGCGGCACCTCTGAACCCTAGCTGTTCTGTGAATGGGCTTCTTGGTATTCGTGATGGAGGTTACCCAGGGGGCGGGTGGAGGGGGAGCAGGATGCGTTATTCTGGCGCAGGCAGATTAGTGGTGGGCTGCCAAAAAAAAATAGAAAGGCCCGGAACAAAAAAAAAAAAAAAACTCCTATTATTATTGCAGAAGCATTGAGCCAAACTTTATTTGTGGATTAAAGTTCCACTTTAAGGTCTAGTTGTTATCATTTTCTGTTATTCTTTCAGTTATCGTTCCCATGATACAGTTCTACTATTCTACACGCTCATTGGCCCGGGTGGCTGAGACATTTCAGTTTGTTAATTTCCAAAGGATATCAGAGGCCTGACGACAGTGTATACCATAATCAGATTAGAATAGTATGGTTGATTCCCATCTAATAACTGTAAAAAAACACATCCTTTAAATTCAACCACAGTAAAACAACACAAAACAATCTTAGCCCCTAGCTGATCCAGAGATAAGCAAATAAAAATAGTTATCAAGTGTCATCTAAATGGTTTACTGATTCTCAGAAGCAATTTAATCTTACAATGGATCAGCATTGTACAGTTACTGTATATCCTAATATATCAATAGCCATTTATTTTTAGTGCTGCTTTAAACATGGCCTTTACTTTTTGCAGCAATCAAGTCTGTGAGAATCAACTCCTGTGGGAAGGCTATTACACATGTTCACAGCTCTTACTGTAAAGAAGCCTTTCTTTAACCACTTCACCCCCGGAAGATTTGGCTGCTCAATGATCAGGCCATTTTTTGTGATACGGCACTGCACCGCTTTAACTACCAATTGCGCGGTCGTGCGACGCTGTTCCCAAACAAAATTGATGTCCTTTTTTTTCCTCCCACAAATAGAGCTTTCTTTTGGCGGTATTTGATCGCCCCTGCGGCTTTTATTTTTTGCGCTATAAACAAAAGAAGAGCGACAATTTTGAAAAAAGCACAATATCTTTTACTTTTGGGATATTTATTATAGCAAAATTTTTTATCAAGAAAAACTATTTTTTTCCTCAGTTTAGGCTGATATGTATTCTATATATTTTTGGTATAAAAAAAACGCAATAAGAGTATATTGATTGGTTTGCGCAAAAGTTATAGCGTCTACAAAATATGGGATAGATTTATGGCCTTTTTATTATTATTTTTTTTTTTCATTAGTAATGGCGGCGATCTGCAATTTTTATCGGAACTGCGATATTGCGACACTTTAGGCCCAATTTTTCTACTTACACACACCGATCCCGGTTCTCGCTCTCTCACGAGCGATCGCGGGTGGCTGGCGGTCATCGCGCCCCCTGGACACTTGCATCGGTTCCGGGCACATGCTATGGCCAAAAGACGAAGCGACGTATTGTAACATCGTTACGTCCAGCCGTGCCATACTGCCGCAGTAAAACTGCGGCGGCTGGTCGGCAAGCAGTTAACATTGAGTGCCCTTATGCCTTTTGTGGAAGCACTCCTAGTCTGTGTCTACACTGATGATATCAGACAATGGCAAAAACTTTACACAGCTTTACACAGCTCAGGCTGTCCCATTGAAGCCAAAGGAAACCTGTTATGGAAGCTTTTCTTTTCGACCCCTGGATGATGGTACAAGTCTCTAATAATTCCTACTTTTAGTAAGCCACTATAGAGGCCACACTCATTTTTTGTTATGGAAGCTGTCCTTGATGACTTCTGATAATGCTAGCTGCCTGGCTGACACACTGACCCTCTTGCTTTAATAGTAGAAAGAAAAAACAAAAAAGGGATATTTATCTAATATAGGTATTTCTATAGCACTGACAATTTATACAGCTCTTTACATATTGTATAATCACATCAGTCACTGCCCTCAAGAAACTTACAGGACTCTGTGCAGGCCAGTCAAGTCCCTCCACCCCAAAATCACTCATCCATGTCTTTATGGACCTTGCTTTGTGCATTGGTCCAAATCATTTGGTGGAGGGGGGATTATGGTGTAGGGTTGTTTTTTTAGGGGTTGGGCTTGGCTCCTTAGTTCCAGTGAAGGGAACTTATAAGGTGTCAGCATAACAAGATATTTTGGACAATTTCATGCTCCCAACTTTACGGGAACAGTTTGGGGATGGCCTCTTCCTGTTCCAACATGACTGCGCACCAGTGCACAAAGCAAGGTCCATAAAGACATGGATGAGTGAGTTTGGGGTGGAGGAACTTGACTGGTCTGCACAGAGTCCTGACCTCAACTCGATAGCACACCTTTGGGATGAAAGCGGAGACTGTGAGCCAGGCCTTCTCGTCCAACATCAGTGCCTGACCTCACAAATGGGCTTCTGGAAGAATGGTCAAACATTCCCATAGACACACTCTTAAACCTTGTGGACAGCCATCCCAGAAGAGTTGAAACTGTTATAGCAAAGGGTGGGTCAACTCAATATTGAACCCTATGGACTAAGACTGGGATGCCATTAAAGTTCATGTGCATATAAAGACAGGCGTCCCAATAATTTTGGTAATATAGTGTACTAGTGCCAATTTAAACAGGAGCCAATGAACCTGCCAGGATGTCCTTGGAGTGCAGAAGTAAAAATAGAGTATTCAGAGGAAAACCATGCAAGCACAGGGAGGACATGCAAACTCTATGCAGGGAGTTTCCAACTTGGGATTTAGGTAATCCTAGTATTGTAAGGCAGATATTAGGTACTAGATACATGATCCTTTATCATCACTTGATCTCAGTGTACATCCTTGAGAAAGTGAACTTTGTTCCAAGAAACGCGTTGGTTGAAAATCTGTATGTGTAAGACTTTGTGTGATGCATATAAATATAATATTATAATAAATCCGTGTATGGTCAGAACCAAACTACTTATCATTGACTTTTGTCTCATTTTGTGTTCTAGCCTCCCACAAATATCCTCTTTTAGGTTTTCTGAGCGTTCATACTCTTTGTAGTGGGGGTGTGGTTTGTGAAGGGGTGAATCATTTCCTCTGACTTCCTACTTCTGTATAGCCCTCTGCGTTCAATACTCTGAATCAAGTATACAGGAAAGGTCTTTTTTTCCCCAAACGTTCTCAATCTCCACACACAATCTGAGTCAATGACTTGGAAAGTACCAAACACAGTGGGTAGGCATACCAGCCAGGCAACTAGCGTTTTCAGGTAATGTCAGCAGTGGCTGCCCCCATATTTTTTCATGACAGGTTTGGTTTAATGAGCTAAGGGCTTCTGAACAGGCAGGAAGAAACTGAACTTGGCAAATCTTTTTTTCCAGGTTTAGGCTAGGACTCTGTGCAGATCAGTTGGCACCGGGCACGTGGCCATATTAAATTTATATAAAATCGAATGAGCAGTCAGATTCTGCGTAGTAAGTAATCTGTACTGCATCTCAACTGATATGGACGTACATGCACTTTTGTCTGTATGAGTTGAGATGTTTGGCATGTAAAGTCATTCTGCACCTCTGCTGACCACACATAGTTGATATTTACATCTCGCCCCGAATGAGTCATTCATGTGGTGGTGGTGCACATTCTGCACATTGAAGTTGTGAACAAGTTCTTACAGTAAACCCGTGCCCAGGCTTTGGACATCAAAATATTTATAAGAATCAGTAAAGGAGCTTTAAAACATCCAGATATTAGGGAAATAATACCGCGCCAATCCCGAGGGTCAGAAGCAGCCAACACAACAATCAGACAAATTGTGCAATAATAGGAAATAAAAGTGTGGCGCTAAAAGTATGACAATTTGATTATTTGAGCTTTAAAACATGCCCTCGCTGATCTCTGTAGCTGCAGGTATTGTGAAGCAATCCATCCTCAAATTTCACAACAGAAATTGTGACTTTTTGAAATTATTGTCCCTCCATTTCTGAACAATTTTGAGCACCTATTGTCAGTTTCCATTAGAAGCCGGGCCTTCACACAGACTTTAGAGGCGCAGGTGGGCTCTGGTGTAAAAATCCTGGTATTTTCCAGCATCCTGAGAGCCCATAGAGGTGAATGGCTGTACATGATTGTATTTGCCAGGCTTTTAAACATCAAGATATTTGTAACAAGCAGTAAATGAGCTTTAAAACAAGTCTGCAGTGATCTCTGTAGCTGCAGGCATTATGGGGTAATCATCCTCAAATTTTACAACAGAAATTGTGACTTTGTGAATTTGTTGTCTCTCCATTTCTGAACAATGTTAAGCACCTATTGTCTGTTTCCATCAGAAGCCAGGCCGACTGCCAAGCCTCTTTTGCCAGAAAAAAATAAGCCCTCCTTCACATGGACTTTACAGGAGCAGACGGGCTCTGGTGTAAAAATCCTGGTATTTCACAGCAACCTGGGAGCCCATAGAGGTGAATGGCTGTACATTATTGTACTTGCCAGGCTTTGGACATCAAGACAAACAGTAAAGACAAAGACAAGCATCGTAACAATCAGTAAATGAACTTTAAAACAAGTCCTCACTGATCTCTGTAGCTGCAGGCATTGTGAAGTAACCATCCTCAAATTTCACAACAGAAATTGTGACTTTGTGAAATTGGTGTCATTCCATTTCTGAACACCTTTTTGCATTGGTGTGTACCACATACGTGCGTGTGATGTATTCCCTAAACATGGAACTTTGATGCTCAGCGAATCCTTCATAAGCAGGTCTTAACTCGAGTACAAGCATGTACAGCCATTTACGTCTATGGGAAGCTGTATACACCCCACAACATTGGGAAAACACCAGGATTTGGTGGTCTGCACCTCTAAACGTCCAAATATGTGAGGCTTATGGGGAGAATAGCTGCAATATCAGTGCTTCTACTGTGGAATTTGAGGATGAATTCCTCCACAATGGAGTATAGACAGTGTTATCTGGAGCTCCAAATGAAGTAATCCTTAAGGGTATAGTCTGTGGCTGTAATAGCTGGATGGTGATGTATTCATAAGTTGGGTGGTTGGAAAAGAAAAGGGTATTAAGGGTTAAAAAGGAAGTCAGCCAACCTTCAGAGCATGTCCAGAACTCTGCAAGACATGTAAGGGAGGCGCCTCCCCCTCCCTGTTTTTTTTCCTTCCTCCACAATGCCTGTGGCTACAAAGGCAGTGACAGCTATCAAAGACACAAATTAATATACGCTCACCGGCCACTTTATTAGGTACACCTGTTTAATTGCTTGGTAACACAAATTGCTAATCAACCAATCACATGCCAGCAACTCAATGCATTTAGGCATCTAGACGTGGTGAAGACAACTTGCTAAAGTCCAAACTGGGCATCAGAATGGTGAAGAAAGGGGATTTAAGTGACTGTGACGTGACATGATTGTTGGTGCCAGACAGCTGGTCTGAGTATTTTAAAAACTGAGTGTCTACTGTGATTTTCACACATTCACCATCTCTCAGGTTTACAGAGAATGGTCCAAAAAAGAGAAAATATCCAGGAAGCGGCAGTTGTGTGGAGGAAAATGCCTTGATGATGTCAGAGGAGAATGGGCAGACTGGTTCCAGATGATAGAAAGGCAACAGTAACTCAAATAATCCCTCGTTACAACCAAGGTATGCAGAATACCATCTCTGAACGCACAACACATTGAACCTTGAAGCAGATCGGCTACAGCAGCAGAAGACCACACCGGGTGCCAATCCCGTCAGAACAGGAAACTGAGGCTACAATTCGCACAGGCTCACCAAAACTGGATAATAGAAGATTGGAAAAACGTCGCCTGATCTGATGAGTCTCAATTTCAGCTGCAACATTCAGATAGTGGGGTCAGAATTTGGTGTAAACAACATGAATGTATGGATCCATCCTGCCTTGTGTCAATGGTTCAGGCTGGTGGTGTAATGGTGTTGGGGATATTTTCTTGGCACACTTTGGGCCCCTTTGTACCAATTGAGCATTGTTTAACCACTTGCCGACCGCCATATAGCAGAATGACGGCGGCAAAGTGGTTTCAACATCCTGACTGGGTGTCATATGACGTCCGCAGGATATTGAGCCGCCGCGCGCCTCCGGGGGCGAGCATCGCAGCGATCGTTGTTGCGATGTGTCACTCTGACGCCCTGCAACACCGATCCAGGTAAAGAGTCTCTGACGGAGACTCTTTACCACGTGATCAGCCGTGTCCAATCACAGCTGATCACGATGTAAATAGGAAGAGCCAGTGATCGGCTTTTCCTCACTCGCATCTGACAGACGTGAGTAGAGGAGTGCCGATCGGCTGCTCTCCTGACAGGGGGGGTCTGTGCTGATTGTTTTTCAGCACAGCCCCCCCTCGGATCCCACCCAGGACCACCAGGGAAGCCGTCCAGGACCACCAGGGAAGCCATCCACACTGGACCACCAGGTATGCCCCCTAGACCCCCAGGGAAATACTAATCTGTGCCCAGGCAGCTGCCAATCAGTGCCCACTTACAATGCCTACCAATGCCAGTGCCACCAGGGATTTCTATCAGTGCCGCATATCACTGCCGCGTATCAGTGCCACGTATCAGTGCCCAGCAGTGCCGCCTATCAGTGCCCATCAGTGCCACCCATAAGAACCCATCTTTGCAGCCTTTCAGTGCCCATCAGTGTCGCCTATCAGTGCCACCCATGAGTGCCCATCAGTGCCGTCTATCAATGCCCATCAGTGCCGCATATCAGTGCCCGCTCATCGGTGCCACCTCATCGGTGCCGCCTTATCAGTGCCCATCAGTGAAAGAGAAAACTTACTTATTTACAAAATTTTTAAACAGAAACAAAAGCAAAACTTTTATTTATTTTTTTCCAAAATTTTCGGTCTTTTTTTAATTGTTTAGCAAAAAATAAAAACCACAGAGGTGATCAAATACCACCAAAAGAAAACTCTATTTGTGGGAACAAAATGATAAAAATTTAGTTTGGGTACAGTGGTGGATGACTGCGCAATTGTCATTCAAAATTGCGACAGAGCTGAAAGCTGAAAATTGGTCTGGGCAGGAAGGTGTATAAGTGCCCGGTATTGAAGTGGTTAAACACCACGGCCTACCTGAGTATTGTTGCTGACCATGTCCTTCCCTTTATGACTACAGTGTTCACATCTTTTGGTTTGTTGAAGATGACAATGAGGTCACTGTACTCCAATGGCCTCCACATTCACCAGATCTCATCCAACAGAGCACCTTTGGGATGTGGTGGAAAGGGAGATTCACATAATGAATGTGCAGCCAACAAATCTGCAGCAACTGCGTGATGCTATCATGTCAATATGGAGCAAAATCGCACACCCCTGGACTCTGTACTGGTGCGCAGTCATGTTGGAACAGGAAGGGGCCATCCCCAAACTGTTCCCACAAAGATGGGAGCATAAAATTGGCCAAAACCTCTTGGTATGCTGAGTTTCCCTTCATTGGAACTAAGGGGCCTAACCCTGAAAAACAACCATAACCCCCCCTCCATCAAATGATTTGGACCAGTGCACAAAGCTAGGTCCATAAAGATCTGGATGAGCGAATTTGGGGTGGAGGAATTTGACTGACCTACACAGAATCCTGACCTCAACCCGATAGAACACCTTTGGGATGAATTAGAGCGGAGACTGCGAACCAGGCCTTCTCGTCCAACATCAGTGCCTGACCTCACAAATGCTCTTCTGGAAGAATGGTCAAACATTCCCATAGACACACTCCTAAACCTTGTGGACAGCCTTCCCAGAAGAGTTGAAGCTGTAATAGGTGCAAAGGGTGGGACAATCCAATATTGAACCCTACGGACCATACTTGGGTCGAATTTCGAAAGAGTTTTCTTTTGAAAATCATAAAATTTGTGTGTTTTTTGTGATCCGATGGTGTCACCATTGATTTTGAAATTCGGCCAATCAAGCCTTCAATTTCACCTCATGTTGCTACAGAAAAGAATTTTCGTGGCTGGGAATCTTCTTTTCTTTCCGGGATATTCTTTTCTTGCACATGCGCATTTCTTTTTCAATTACATTTCTCGCACGATTCTCCCATCACTGATTCGAAAATCGTTGGTTTTTCAAAAAATTTCCAACGTGTCCGTGTACTCAAATTGGATTGCCGCGCCAAAACCGGCTGTTGCTGCAGCCCACTAGTGGTGCGAAATACGAACGAAAATTCTAATGCCGCGTACACACGACCGGACTTTCCGGCAGAAAAGGTCCGACGGAACCATTCCGTCGGACATTCCGATCGTGTGGGGGCTTCATCTGACCTTTTTTTTTTTTCGAAAATTCCGCCGGACCTAGAAATAGAACAAGATTCAAATCTTTCCGATGGAAAAACCGCTCGTCTGTATGCTAGTCCGACGGACCAAGGACGACGCAAGGGCAGCTATTGGCTACTGGCTATTGAATTTGATTCTTCTAGTCCTGTTGTACGTCGTCACGTTCTAAACAAACGGACTTTGGTGTGATCGTGTGTAGGCAAATCCGTTTCAGCGGAAGTCCGTCAGAACTTCGTCAGAAAGACAGTCAGACTTTGGTCCAGGAAAGACTGCGACATTAGATAAGATTTTTGAAAAAAAAATTCTTTTGAAATTCGACTAAGTCTGGGGGAGGGAAAAAAAACCTCTCAGTGTTACTTAACTGCAGCAGAGAGAATCAGGTCTTCCTCCTACCAGACAGGACTGTGTGATATGGCAGAGTTGTGTAAATCTAAGGACTGTATGGACAGAAATACACATTCTTTGGAAAGTATAGCAGTTCCTTTCTATTCATTGATCTGTGTATTTGCCTGGAGCTTGTCTTCAAATTCCTTATGGAATCACTCATCTGCTGATAGATGAGACCCATCTGTCTTTGTGATGTTTACTACATGTGATATACAGTATAGTTCTAGGTGTATATATGTGACACCGGACTGAGTCATTCATGGAAATGGGTGTCAGACCTGCCCAATGGCATGCTGTATAATAAACAACAGCTGGCCTGCTGCCTGATGTATAATACAGATTGCTGGTGGCAATCATGTCCGTGATATGACGGTTCTGATAAAATAAGGACCTGTGACTGTATGAAGTACAGATGGGGCCACAATGGTCACTATTCGTGTTGTAAAGCGCTGCGCAAACTGTTGGCTCTATATAAATCCTGTATAATAATAATAATAATAATAATAATAATATTCTGTTCTTCCCTTTTTTTCATCTGCATTCAGATTGCGTGATCCTTCCCATTTCCATGTCAACATGGACTTTCAACACGACTTCTTGCAAGAGCTCAGAATGTTTGTACAGCTTTGTGACACTCCATTATGTGTTCACCATTCATATGCATGGTGTCTGGTCTGATCACTTTAAAAAAAAAAAAAAAAAAAAAAGGTTTTTTTTTTTAGTTAAAAATCATACAGATTCCTCCATCCACACCAAACAGTCCAGATGGATGAATCTCCCGCTGAGACCATTGTATTCTATCTACTGACGCCGGCAACTATCAGAATACAGTGGGCTCTGCGAAATATTGACCATGTCACCTGCGGGCCTTGTGTTTGACATATGCGATCTAAAAAGGTTACAAACTTTTTTTTTTATTATTTTTTTTTTTTTTAGTTGTGTGAATGGAACAAACATAGAATGGGGTCTTCCCACATTTGATTGCAAAAATGGATATATACTTTAAAATGACACTAAGCTCCTCTAAAAAATAAAATACTATTTAACCACTTAAAGTGGAGTTCCACCCACTTTTACAACTCTTCAGCATCCCTCACTAAACTGCGCACTGTACACGAATTGGATATTTTTAAATTTTTTTCTCAGCACTTACTGTATATCTGCTGTATTCATTTTTCACTTCCTCCTCCCTGGCCGAGGCCCATCGCATCATTTCCTGTTTGCAATGCCTTCTGGGAAGGGGCGGCAACTTCCTCTGAAACTGCCGTTGCTATGGAAACCTGACCTGAAACCTATTACACTGCTTGTGCTGCACTGAGCATGTGCGAGATCTGCAAGGATAAGATCCAGGAAGAAATACAGTCTGGCTTCAGATGCCCACACTTTAGATGGCCACGGCCTGCTGTAAGTTTATAAAATAACAAACTACTGCTATAAACTAACAAAACAGACCTTAGTTTACAGACTAAATTTACTAGAATACATTAAGCTTGTGTATTATAGGGGTATTTTTATTTAAAAAGTATAATTTCGGCCGGAACACCACTTTAAGGACTGACCCTCTTTTTGAGATTTGTTGTTTACAAGTTAAAAATTTTTTCTTTTGCTAGAAAATTACTTAGAACCCCCAAACATTTATACATTTTTTTTCTTCTAACACCCTAGAGAATAAAATGGCAGTCGTTGCAATACCTTATGTCACACTGTATTTGCGCAGTGGTCTTACAAGCACACTTTTTTTTGGAAAAAATACACTTTTTTGATTTAAAAAATAAGATGACAGTACAGTCCAATTTGTCCGCCATAATGTTGCAGTCACGATAAAAATCGCAGCTCGCCACCATTACTAGTAAAAAAAAAATTTATAATAAAAATGCCATAAAACTATCCCCTATTTTGTAGACACTATAACTTTTGCGCAAACCAAATGACCAATATACGCTTAATGCGATTTCTTTTTTTTTTTTTTTTACCAAAAATATGTAGAAGAATACATCGGCCTAAACTGAGGAAAAAAATAATTTTTTTTATATATTTTTTGGGGGATATTTATTATAGCAAAAAGTAAAAAAATTTGCTTTTTTTTCAAAATTTTCGCTCTTATTTTTTTGTTTATAGCGCAAAAAATAAAAACCACAGAGGTGATCAAATATCACCAAAAGAAAGCTCTATTTGTGGGGGAAAAAAAGGACGTCAATTTTGTTTGGGTACATCATCGCACGACCACGCAATTTTCTGTTAAATCGGCTCAGTGGCGAATCGCAAAAAGTACTCTGGTCAGGAAGGGGGGTAAAATCTTCCGGGGCTGAAGCGGTTAAATAGTGGATGTGTATAGATTCTTTTTAGAGATTTAAGACATTGTTTAGTGTTACTTCAACTCTGGAGGCGTTTAATTTAGCGGCTATGTGGTTCCTGTTCATGAGCATGTTTCACGTTTCCTGGAATGATTGTAGCGTTTCCCTTGTACAGTGAGGTTGCAGTGTCTGAAATGCGCCCTGGGTTATACAGGTTTCACGGATGACGTCTTGCGGATCTCCTCATCTGAGATGACACACAGACGCTTTCACAGTGACTGTTCCTGGGTGTCGGAGAATAAAAGAACAGGAAGTGCTCATATTCTGCATTCCGGCATCTCATTATCCGGGGTGACCAATTCCCCGAGACACGTCTGTACAATCTGTTTATTAATGTCACAGCAGCTTGTCACCCATCAGAGATTTCAAGAGATTTACTTACAAAGCTGCTGGTTTGTAGTCATTTCCACTTTTAAAGGAAAGTGTAGTACATTTTCTGTTTTTATTGTAGTCTAAAGTCGGCCATATACAGTGCCTTGCAAAAGTATTCACCCCCAACCGCCACCCCCCCCCCACCCCCCCCGCCTTCGTGTTTTGTTGCCTCACAACCTGGAATTAACATGGATTGTTTGAGGATTTACATCATTTAATTTACAGAACATGCCCACAACTTTGAAGATTTTTTTTTTTTATTGTGAAGCAAACAACAAATAGGACAAAATAGCAGAAAAAGGTCAATGTGCATAACTATTCACCCCCCTAAAGTCAATACTTTGTAGAGTCACCTTTTGCGGCTATCACAGCTCCAAGTCGCTTTGGATGAGTCTCTATGAGCTTGCCACATCTTACCACTGGGATTTTTGCCCATTCCTCCTTGCAAAACTGCTCCAGCTCCTTCAAGTTGGATGGTTTTCACTTGAGAACAGCAATCTTTAAGTCTGACCACAGATTTTCTATTGGATTGAGGTCCGGGCTTTGACTGGCCATTCCAACACATTTACATGTTTCCCCTTAAACCACTCAAGTGTTGCTTTAGCAGTGTGTTTGAGGTCATTGTCCTGCTGGAAGGTGAACCTCCGTCTTAGCCTCAAATCACACACAGAGTGGTACAGGTTTTACTCAAGAATATCCCTGTATTTAGCACCATCCATCTTTCCCTCAACTCTGACCAGTTTCCCAGTCCCGACTGCTGAAAATTATCCCCACAGCATGATGCTGCCACCACTATGTTTCACTGATGGTGTTCTTTGGGTGATGTGATGTGTTGGGTTTGCGCCAGACATAGCGTTTTCTTTGATGGCGAAAAAGTTCAATTTTAGTCTCATCAGACCAGAGCACCTTCCTCCATACATTTTGGGAGTCTCCCACATGCCTTTTCGCAAACTCAAAACGTGTCATTTTGTTTTTTGCCAAAAGTAATGGCTTTCTTCTG
Organism: Aquarana catesbeiana; assembly: GCF_042186555.1. Classification (NCBI taxonomy): domain Eukaryota; kingdom Metazoa; phylum Chordata; class Amphibia; order Anura; family Ranidae; genus Aquarana; species Aquarana catesbeiana. Next base: position 44,276,479 of record NC_133331.1, read on the forward strand.
GCCACTCTGCCATAAAGCCCAACTCTATGGAGTGTACGGCTTATTGTCGTCCTATGTACAGATACTCCAGTCTCTGCTGTGGAACTCTGCAGCTCCTCCAGGGTTACCTTAGGTCTCTGTGCTCCTCTCTGATTAATGCCCTCCTTGCCCGGTCTGTGAGTTTTGGTGTGCGGCCGTCTCTTGGCAGGTTTGTTATTGTGCCATGTTCTTTCCATTTGGTTATGATAGATTTGATGGTGCTCCTAGGGATCATCAAAGATTCGGATATTTTTTTTAACCTAACCCTGACTTGTACTTCTCAACAACATTGTCCCTTACTTGTTTGGAGAGTTCCTTGGTTTTCATGGCAGTGTTTGGTTAGTGGTGCCTCTTGCTTAGGTGTTGCAGCCTCTGGGGCCTTTCAAAAAGGTGTGTATATGTAATGACAGATCATGTGACACTTAGATTGCATACAGGTGGACATCATTTCACTAATTATGTGACTTCAGAAGGTAATTGGTTGCACCAGAGCTTTTTATGGGCTTCATAACAAAGGGGGTGAATACAATTTTCAGGTTTTTATTTCTGAAAAATAGTTTTATGTATGTATTTTTCTAATTTGACTTCAGCAACTTAGACTATTGTGTTCTGATCCATCACATATAATTCAGATTAAAAAAACATTGAACTAAAGGCTGTAATGTAACAAAATAGGTAAAAAGTCAAGGGGGTGAATACTTTTGCAAGGCACTGTATGGATCAAAATTTGATTGGTTCAGTAGGGATCGACCAAACAGTGCTCTTTGTATCGGCTAGCTGATTGCACACAAGTTAACCACTTTAAAGCGGAGTTACAATGACATATATAGCATTTAAAAAAAACAAACATCTATTATCATCACATTATTGTAATGCTGCACTCACTATTCTCAATAATTGCGCCGGTATTGTTATAATTCTATTGTAAAACTAACCTTTTATTTCTTTTTGTTGTGCGGTCCCATCTTGCTTGTGGGAGGGCGAAGCCCACAAGTATAATCTTCCGGGATATGGTACTGCTGAATAACTAGCATGCACTTGCCTAATCTCGCGCATGCGCATTAGGCACACCTCGCAGCGCAGGAAACTTATCTGATTGTTTTGCTGATCTCGCAATGATGAGCGGCAGCGATCCCCACTGACTCCTGCGAATAATGACATAAATCTCCCAGGAGACAGTGCGCCGCTGGATATTATGCACATATCCACGGGTGGGAGAAGGCGGAAGAAAAAAGGAAAACCTTTAAAACCTGGTAAGATAAAACAAAAAGTGCCCATTGCAGAAACTATGGCCAATATCAAACATAATGAGAAGAAGATTAAAAAGTGGGTGGAACTCCGCTTTAAGACCAGGCCTTTTCTGAAACTTTTTGTTTACAAGTTAAAATTACTTAGAACCCCAAACATTGTTATTTAAATTTTTTTAGCAGAGACCCTAGAGAATAAAATGGCGATCGTTTCAATATTTTACGTCACACCATATTTGCGAGGAGGGATAGAGCGGAGAATTGTTGGTTGACAGTCACCAGCTCTCTACTCAGAGAGCTGTGAGAACTGAGCCCACTGGCCTCTAAAAGTAACCCTGTGGCGAATCCGCCGCCGGGACTAGGAATTTTCTTGCTGTAGACTTGCAGAGCTCTTGCTGTAGGCTCACCATTGCAACTTTGCTCTTGCTAAAGACTTGCCATGCAAATTTGCTTCAAATTGTAAAAGTGTCAACTAGAACTTGTGCTTCAAGCACAGCAAATTAACAGACTTATAATTCAACACTGCCACAAATTTGTGGCACGTTATCCTTGCTATCTGGGAATGCTGCATTAAGGTAAAAAAAAGCCTTCTGTGTGCAGCAGCCCCCTCAGCCCCCCCCCCCCCCAATACTTACCTGAGCCCCATCAGGATCGCGATCCAGCGTATGTACACGAGAGCCTCAGCTCTCTGGGGACTCTCCCTCCTCATCACAGCCAGTGAGCCAATGAGGAGGGAGAGGAGGTGGGGCCAGGCCACGGCTTTGTGTGTGAATGGACATGCAGAGCAGCAGATTGGGTGCGAGCCTGCCTTGGTGCACTCGGCAGGAGGGAGGGGCCAGGAGTGTCGGCGGAGGACCCGAGAGGAGGAGCATCGGGGTTGCTCTGTGCAAAACCACTTCACATAGCAGGTAGGTATAACATGTTTTTTTATAAAAAAAAATAAAATAAAATAATATAACTTTAATTGCTTCCTGGCTGCACCATTGTAAAATGACGGTCGCGCGGGAACACTATTGTTCTGGGAAGACGTCATATGACGTCCTCCCGAGAACACGTGATCTGTCACTGGCTGTGTCCAGCTAAAACAGGTACCTGCTTCCCCCTCCCCCTCGAAAAGGTGCCAAGCGTGGCAGTGGAGGGGAGGAGAGCTTCCCCTTTTGGGTGGAGCTCCACTTTAAATACCACCAAAAGAAAGTTCTATTTGTTAAAAGAAAATTATAAAAATGTCATTTGGGTACAGTGTTGTATGATCATGCAATTGTCATTCAAAATGTGACAGCGCCGAAAGCTGAAAATTGTGGTTACATCAAAGAAAAAGCCCAGCAATGATTTCATAACAGATGTAGCCCCCACTACAATACTTGGTGACACTTAAGCCGACCGTGGACAGATCGAAATTTGGCCGGTCTCCTTTGAAGCCCAATTCGCATTCAGGACGGGCGTCGGAGGTGATTGAGAGGTGGCGAGGAGACGATGTGACCCCCTCCTCGCCAACTGTTTTAACTCTATTTTTGCTGACAAACGCACAGCAACCGCATGAATTACTCTGTGAGCCCAGGGTACATGATGGCGCTGAACACAGGGGGTGTGTCCATGACAGCCTGGCCACACAGGAAGTGATTGAATGATGCTGAGTGTCATAAACTCCAGAAGTGGAGTGGTGAGCAGGTCAGCACTGGATCATGGGAAGGGTAAATAGTGCCCAAAAAAACTTTATTGGCCACAGGAGGGGGAAAAGTTGTATTTTTAGTAAAAAAAAATATAGTAAACTGGAGTTTGATTTTAAAGAGACACTGTCACCTTGAACATGCAGGGCATAGTCATAGTATCTCTGCAAAGGGCCCCCTTCCCACAACTTCCTCCTTTTCATCTTACCAGTGCTCCACCATGTCCTTTTCTTCATCATATCTAGCAACAATGCTTGCACTTGTGGGTGTGGGGGAGCATGTGATCTCCTCCTCTCCTGTGACTGCGCTCGACCCCAGCGATCAAATGACCAAGGGGGTGACACCCTCCATCTGGTCACTGACACCAGTGATGGAGATAGGGGTGGTGAGGGAGCACAGGCAAGGTGAGTAGAAAAGGAGGAGGGGCTTTGCAGAGATGCTGTCACTTTACCCAGTGTAGAGGAAAGGTAACAGTGTCCCTGCACTGCTCTGAGTGACAGCAGAACCTCAATAAATACATTTTACATTGACCAGAACGACCTTTTCTGTTTCCTGGCGAGGACAGAGTCCTGCAATGTCACTTCTTTTTAATGGATATAATTAGAGAAGTGCGTCTGTCTAAAGAGAACAAGGAAACCTTTGTGAGTTGCATAAAGTATATATGAACCCAATTATTAAAAGCTCATGTAAGCCTTAACACATGATTTTAAAAGAGAAGTAAGGGATTTTTTTTTGTCAGTCTCATACTTACCTAGTTGGATGTAGCATCTGTTCGATGATGCATCTGTCCTCCGGCGCCTCTAACACTGAGAACCGAGCGATCAAACATTGCCGATTGCTCGGTTCTCACAGCTCTGAGTAGAGAGCTGCTGACTGTCAACCAGCAGCTCTCCACTCTGCTCCCTCCTCACTCGCTGAAGCGCTGAGCTGTGGAGGGGTGGGGAGCATCCATCTCAGGCTCTCTGCAGCTCCTTGAGAGGCTGAGATGGGTGTCAGTCCAGGCAGTCCTGGACCGAGAGCTGGGGGGATATCTTGGATGTAGAAGGGTCACAGTGCTGGGGGGATATCTGGGGTGTAGAGGGGTCAGAGTGCTGGAGGACATCTGGGACGTAGAGAGGTCAGAGTCCTGGGGGGATATATGGGGTGTAGAGGGGTCAGAATGCTGGGGGGATATCTGGGATGTAGAGGGGTCAGAGTGCTGGGGGGATATCTGGGGTGTAGGGGGGGGATATCTGGGATGTAGAGGGGTCAGAGTGCTGGGGGGATATCTGGGGTGTAGGGGGGGATATGTGGGATGTAGAGGGACCAGAGTGCTGGGGGGATATCTGGGGTGTAGGGGGGGAAATCTGGGGTGTACAGGGGTCAGAGTGCTGGGGGGATGTCTGGGGTGTAGAGGGGACCGAGTACTGGGGGGATATCTGGGGTGTAGAGGGGTCAGAGTGCTGGGGGGGATATCTGGGATGCAGAGGGTTCAGAGTGCTGGGGGGATATCTGGGGTGTAGAGGGGTCAGAGTGCTGGGGGGATACCTGGGGTGTAGAGGGGTCAGAGTGCTGGGGGGATACCTGGGGTGTAGAGGGGTCAGAGTGCTGGGGGGGATATCTGGGATGTAGAGGGGTCAGAGTGCTGGGGGGATATCTGGGGTGTAGAGGGGTCAGAGTGCTGGGGGGATACCTAGGGTGTAGAGGGGTCAGAGTGCTGGGGGGGATATCTGGGATGTAGAGGGGTCAGAGTGCTGGGGGGATATATGGGGTGTAGAGGGGACCGCATGCTGGGGGGATATCCTGGATGAAGGCATGCTGATGTTAGTCTCAGGTTGGGACAGGTCACATTAATTTTTAGCTTATTGTACATATATGTACAACATTTATGTATGTATGTATTTATAACAAGAAATGTAAGGGTGCAATTAGGACAGCTAAGATAGAACATGAAAGACACATAGCGGAGGAGAGCAAAAAAGATCCCAAGAAATTCTTTAAGTATGTAAACAGTAAAAAAGGTAGGACAGACCATATTGGCCCCATAAAGAATGAGGAAGGACATCTGGTTACAAAGGATGGGGAGATGGCAAAGGTATTGAATTTATTCTTCTCCTCAGTCTTCACGAGTGAATCGGGGGGCTTCAGTAACCAAAACTGCAGTGTTTATCCTCATGACACAACACAGGAAGCACCTCCATGGTTAACAGAGGACAGAATTAAAATTAGACTTGAGAAACTTAACATTAATAAATCATCGGGACCAGATGGCTTGCATCCGAGGGTACTTAGGGAACTCAGTCAAGTGATTGCCAGACCGTTGTTCCTAATTTTTACAGACAGTCTACTGACTGGAATGGTACCAGCTGATTGGAGAAAAGCCAATGTAGCACCAGTATTTAAAAAGGGCCCAAAATACATCCCTGTGAATTACAGACCAGTTAGCCTAACATCAATAGTATGTAAATTCTTGAAGGGGATGATAAGGGACTATATACAAGATTTTAGTAATAAGAATGATATCATTAGCAGTAATCAGCATGGATTCATGAAGAATCGTTCTTGCCAAACCAATCTACTAACCTTCTATAAGAAGGTGAGTTGCCATCTAGATAAAGGAAGGCCCGTAGATGTGGTGTATCTGGATTTTGCAAAAGCATTTGACACAGTTCCCCATAAACGTTTACTGTACAAAATAAGGTCCGTTGGCATGGACCATAGGGTGAGTACATGGATTGAAAACTGGCTACAAGGGTGAGTTTAGAGGGTGGTGATAAATGGGGAGTACTCACAATGGTCAGGGGTGGGTAGTGGGGTTCCCCAGGGTTCTGTGCTGGGACCGATCCTATTTAATTTGTTCATAAACGACCTGGAGGATGGGATAAACAGTTCAATCTCTGTATTTGCAGACGATACTAAGCTAAGCAGTGCAATGACTTCTCCACAGGACGTGGAAACCTTGCAAAAAAGATCTGAACAAATTAATGGGGTGGGCGACTACATGGCAAATGAGGTTCAATGTAGAAAAATGTAAAATAATGCATTTGGGTGGGAAAAATAAGAATGCAATCTATACACTGGGGGGAGAACCTCTGGGGGAATCTAGGATGGAAAAGGACCTGAGGGTCCTAGTAGATGATAGGCTCAGCAATGGCATGCAATGCCAAGCTGCTGCTAACAAAGCAAACAGAATATTGGCATTAAAAAGGGGATCAACTCCGGAGATAAAACGATAATTCTCCCACTCTACAAGACTCTGGTCCGGCCGCACCTGGAGTATGCTGTCCAGTTCTGGGCACCAGTCCTCAGGAAGGATGTACTGGAAATGGAGCGAGTACAAGGAAGGGCAACAAAGCTAATAAAGGGTCTGGAGGATCTTAGTTATGAGGAAAGGTTGCGAGCACTGAACTTATTCTCTCTGGAGAAGAGACGCTTGAGAGGGGATATGATTTCAATATACAAATACCGGACTGGTGACCCCACAATAGGGATAAAACTTTTTCGCAAAAGAGAGTTTAACAAGACTCGCGGCCTAATTAAAATTAGAAGAAAAGAGGTTTAACCTTAAACTACGTAAAGGGTTCTTTACTGTAAGAGCGGCAAGGATGTGGAATTCCCTTCCACAGGCGGTGGTCTCAGCGGGGAGCATTGATAGCTTCAAGAAACTATTAGATAAGCACCTGAATGACCGCAACATACAGGGATATACAATGTAATACTGACATATAATCACACACATAGGTTGGACTTGATGGACTTGTGTCTTTTTTCAACCTCACCTACTATCTAACTATGTTTGTACTAAGCGCTTTAGCACAGTACTTTGTATGTAGCACTACCCCTGTAGGAGTTGCAAGTCAGGGTTCCCCCTCTGCTACACAGCCAGTCACACAACATTTCCTTCTTGCGTCCAGACACAGAAATCAGTCCTTTGGCTTGTTTTTGTTGTTTTTATTGTGGGATGATAACTTGGATGTGGTAAGGGATTGCAAATGTCCATTAAACAGAACCTCCCTATTTACAGATTCCTCTTCTTCCTTCCTCCTACACAAACTTGGTTCCCTTTTTGTACAGCTTCTGTTGGCTCACCCCTGGTGAACTAACAGTCTCTTGTTAGCTCAGCAACAGCCTATTACAGGCCAGGAACTCACAGTCCTTTGGTAAAGTAGCACATGTGGAGTGAACAGCATCGCGCACCACCTTCTCCCTCTCCGTAGACACTGATCCCAATTCCACTGCTTGCAGAAATGCTAGCCCACCTGGCTGCTTCCTCTTTCCATTCCTCCTGACTGACACACACATGGAGATTCCTCAAGGTTGGATGAAGACTTGGCACACCGCTGTCTTCAAGAGAGACCTGTCTCTCCCCTTGTCTGTCCCTGCACCGTGCTGATCTACTCACTGTCTCTGCTTGCTCTCTCCCGCTGCCTCTGTGGTTAGGGTCCATCTTCCAACTTCTCCATCTTCCACTCCCCCTCTGGCATGGCTCTTGTCTATTTAAAGTGGAGTTTCAGTCTTTTTTGACCTTACAATGTTTGCATTATACATCTTCAGGCGGCACTTCCTGTCCCAGTTGCCTAGGCACTGATGACGTCATTAAGCGATTTCCAATGACTCCTGGAATATCGGCCTCATCTATCCCAGGAATCTTTGGGAAGCCTAATGCAAACTTGTGGTGTTTGAATTACAACATGAAACCGGCAATCAACTGCGCCGCAAAACGTCACTTCCGCCCATAGCTCTTAAAGGGCCATTTTTTTTTTTAAATCATTTTTTTAAATAACAATTTTTTTTTATTGCATTTTAGTGTAAATATGAGATCTGAGGTCTTTTTGACCCCAGATCTCATATTTAAGAGGTCCTGTCATGCATTTTTTCTATTACAGGGAATGTTTACATTCCTTGTAATAGGAATAAAAGTGACACAATTTTATTTATTTTTTAAAACAGTGTAAAAACAAAAGGTAAAATAAATAAGAAAAAAAAAAAAAATTTAACATGCCCCGTCCCGCCGAGCTCGCGCGCAGAAGCGAACGCATACTTGAGTAGCACCCGCATATGAAAACAGTGTTGAAACCACACATGTGAGGTATCTCCGCGATCGGTAGAGTGAGAGCAATAATTCTAGCCCTAGATCTCCTCTGTAACTCAAAACATGCATCCTGTAGAATTTTTTAAACATCGCCTATCCAGATTTTTAAGGGTAAAAGTTTGTCGCCTTTCCACGAGCGGGCGAAATTTTGAAGCGTGACATGTTGGGTATCAATTTACTTGGCGTAACATTATCTTTCACAATATTAAAAAAAAATTGGGCTAACTTTACTGTTGCCTTATTTTTTAATTAAAAAAAAAAATATTTTTTCCAAAAAAAGTGCGCTTGTAAGACCACTGCGCAAATACGGTGTGACAGAAAGTAATGCAACGACCGCCATTTTATTCTCTAGGGTATTACAAAAAAAATGTATAATGTTTGGGGGTTTTAAGTAATTTTCTAGCAAAAAAAATTGTTTTTAACTTGTAAACAACACATCTAAAAAAGAGGCCTGGTCCTTAAAGTGGTGTTCCACTTATAAAAAAAAATTAAAAGTCAGCAGCTACAAATACTGCAGCTGCTGACTTTTATTAATCGGACACTTACCTGTCCCAGGGTCCAGCGATGCGGGGGATCGAAGCCCCGCTCGTCTCCCCCTCCACTCGGCGGCGCCAGCATTGTAACTGTGGTACTGCTGCGCATGCACGAGTGGCGCCGCGTGCCGTGATTGGCCAGGCAATCATCTGGGACCTGTCATGTGTCCCAGAAGATTGACAGGAGGGAGGGGGCAGAGCTGAGCCCTTCCTGTGCTGAGGGGAAGTGATGTCAAGAGCTCAGGCACTGAAGGAGGCAGACTACGAGGGACCCCCTAGCAACAGCCATTTAGAGGTGAGTTAAAAATAAATACATTTCCAAATGTTTTTTTCTATTTTTTTAGGCACATTCATCAATTTTTTTTTTTGGGTGGAACACCACTTTAAGTGGTTAATTTGTTTTCATTAGTTGCATTTGCAGTGTGTTCACGTGCTTTTTAGTACTTTTATGCAATAAAATGCAGCATGCTGTACTTTTTTAAACCATGCATACTAGGCTCATTGAAATGCATATGCATTCATACTACATTTAAAAACATGTTCAAGCCCTTATTGATATTGCAAAGGTGGAATACGTGGTTGTGGTTGTTTAGCTGTTTGCGGTGTGCGGTGATTACTTTGGACGCCTTCTGTGTTTACATGTACATTAATGCCACTTGTAGCCATTTCTTTTTGCTCCTTTGATAGGATAATAGTTCATCTCTTCCTCTACTGTGCTTCCAGTATAATAATATTTGTATAGGTGGTGATCTCCTCTGGCTTGTTCTGTTACAGAGCCAGACACACGACTCCATGTACCATTCCAAAGCAAACAAATCTACTGAAATGTCAAAGGAAAAGATCCATAAGCCGCACATCATGAAGCAGATCCGTGTGCATGAAGTGAATGAATGGCAGCCAGGCCACGCCCCCAACACATTTCACTCCGCCCCTTGAAAATCTTAATAATGAACTCTTCCTATTTGCTGCCTTTTAATCTGTTAAATATGCTACTGTATACTTGTTCAAGCGCTGCGTAAATTGACACCATTTATAAGTACCCGTAATAAATAAATAAGTACCTGTTGGTTCCGTCATCAATCCAGTCCTGCCCTGTGTCCTGTGAACCCTGCAGTGTCCCTGTTGGAGGATTTCCCCTCTTTTCCTGTTTTGGGGACCACTCAAAATACATCAATACATTTTTAAATACAAGCTGTGTAAGCACCTGTATTTTACCTGGTATCGGCCTCTCATGGTCCTTGTACAGCAGGGCTGGAGTGTGAAAGGAAGAGGCATTACAAGAAGCCAATCCGTTCAGGTCATGTGCTAACAGGAGGCATGCTGATAGGAGATGAGAGGAAAGTGACAAAGGGATGTACACATTACTGAGCTACTTCTCCTTTCCATGTCCAGTCACAGACTGGGGGCTTGTCCGGGATGACCTGGCCTCAGAGGACATGGGTTAAATAAAGTTGGCCATCTAGTGGCAGAAAGAAAATACTGCGGGGGAGATCTCCTGTAGTTTTATCTCTAATGAGCTATTCATGTTTCGCTTGCTAGATTTGGCTGTGGGTCTGCTTTAACTGGAGGAAAACCATGCAAACAGGTGAAGAACATACATACTCCATGAAGGTAGTCTGAGTCGTAGGGTGTGAGCTGAAGATTTTAGATAAGTGAGCCTATTTTATTCTATTGTTTGGAAGTGCAGCATGAGGCTTGTTTGTTCAAAGTTAGTGATGCAAATTAACTAAACTGTGCCAACATAAAATCTATCCAGGAGGGATTGTGCATTGCTTTTATGTTCAATAATGTTTATTTGACTTTCCTGTCATTTGGCTTGCACTGTTAGAATTTTCTGAATACACTCTCCTAGAAAGCCTGCAGATGTGAAAGTCATCTGGACGCCATACACCCTGTATAAGGCGAGCAGTGTTTCCTGGATGTGATCATGGAAACTTGTCTCCCCCTGAGTTATGAGAATGTTCAGTGAGAGTCGCCCGTCGAGTGACCAGGATTGTCAAGAACCCACCTCTGGGATGACGGACCTGAATCTGGCATCAGAAAACTCTGATTGAAGCGGCTCTGACCCCCTAAAGAAGGGGCAGGTCTGAGCTTAGATTGGCTAAGCCTCAGCAGAGATTATATGACCAAAAGATTGTTCATAGGATCAGTACTGGAGGGAGCCTGTAGAAGAATTTTCTCCACAACTCTAAATATTTAAAGACCAATTTCAGGAATTAGACAACTGCACTACGAAGGTTAACTGCTCGTTTAGTCTAGAGGTGCAGGGATAAGGATTAATACATACTATACCCCTTGCTTCTGTCTGTTCCCTCCATTTGTGCCATTGCTTCCTCTCTAAACCTCCAATGCAATACTCCCAACGCACACGTTTCGGCTGTATCTTAGATTGGGTGCTGAAATGACCAACCGACTGCAATCATGAGAAGGAAGTGTCACCAGCACACCAGGATCTCCAAAATTGGGTCCAAAACTTTAATCACATAGTATCAAAAAACAAATATAAGCTTCTGTTTATTTTTTTGATACTACGTGATTAAAGTTTTAGACCCAATTTTGGAGATCCTGGTGTGCTGGTGACACTTCCTTCTCATGCTTCCTCTCTAAGGTGCTCTTGGTCAAGGTCACACGCCTGCCACCCACAGCCTGAAGCAGAGGAGAGCACCAGAGCCTACCAGAGTAGGGTGTAGGGCAAGTCATTCAGCCTCTTCAGCCCCCCTAGACCTAATGAGATCAACTCTCTCCATTTGTGCCATTGCTCCCTCTCTAAGGTGCTTCTAGCCGTAGTCACATGCCTGCCTACTCTTCCTTGTACAGTGGCAGAATAGTAGCCATTCACAATGACACTGAGAAAATACCCACAGCCCGGAGCAGAGGAGAGCACCGGAGCTTGCCAGACTGGGGTGTAGGGTAAATAATTCAACCTCTTTAGCCCCCCTAGACCTAATGTGCATTTAACCCTTGCATTGTGGGTCTAATTCAAGTACTTAGGCCTTGGACCCCTTCTCCTCTTTAGACATCTCAGCAAGAAGTAAGCTTTAGAGACCAACTCCAGACAAAACGTCCAAGTAAACCTGTCCTTTAAGTGAACTCATACTTTGATTGAACTTTTATTGCCCACTGGAGAGAAGATGTGAGCTCTGACCAGTTCACCTCTGGAATGAAACAGTGCTTAGGACTCTCCATGCTCCAAGAGTGGTTGCTGGTGATGGGCCACCAAGGGTCCCAGTGCTGCATCATTAGAGAAAGGGAAGAGAGTTAGTTGCCCCCCCCCCGATATCTAAGTTGTGCCTTATTTTGACTGCCACCTTTTTGGTTGCTAGGGTACTGGTACAGCAGCCAATGACGGTGTGCGTCACTGGTTGCTAGGCCACAGGCAGCTGGACCGTACTTCAACATTGGCTATTATGGTGCAAGTGGGCACCATAAAAACCAATGATGCTGTGCCACACAGCCAACGGCGCCCTGGAAACCAGCTTAGTAACAGGCTTAATGCCTGGTTTTATCTTACCTCTTGTAAGTACATTTTTTTATGCGCAATAAGCGCCTTTTTTAAGCGGTACTTCACTATTAGTTCCTTTACTTTAATTTTTGGGTATCTATTATTCTGGGCGAGTATCCTCAACTAAGGAAATTTATTGGATGATCTGATTTTCAAGTTGCCATTCCTGGCCATCACTATTAAGCCTGAAGTGACCCCTAGACTGAAAAGCTGAGGGTCTACTATATTTGGTGAGTGGGGACACAGGAGGGGGTGTTGCGGTACACCTTGAAAACTCTGGAGCACTTTTGTTGGATTGGAGCACATCAGTCACTTTATTTGGACTCTTACTTTTGTTATTAATGTTTTGTTTTTTCCTTTCATCAATGCTATGTTTGCTAGCGCTGTAATATCTATATTATTATTTTGTTCAAGTGGTTAGCACTATTGTGCACAGCAACTGCACTTATTATCGCTATTTTTATTGTTTGTTTTCACTTTAGGTTAATTTTAAAAACATTTATTTGTGACACTCACAGCGCGGGTTTATATATTTAGTAATATATTTGTATACAGCTTAGTAACACCCCACTGAGTACCACCTGAGTCAGTTGTCTTACTTTGCCTCATTGGCCGCACTCCCCTGACCATTCATTTTGAATATTACCCCACTGCACATGCCCAGTGAACCACAGAGCATTTTAGAGCTCTACAATGCAGAGATATGAACCATTGCTAACTCAAAGCATAGTCCATGTGTGTGTTCCCAGGGGGGGAGTATATGCGGTGGGGGGAGGAATGGCATTATCCCTTTGCCATCCAGCTCTGGCATTCCTTTAACTGGGCATTTACACCTAGGGGAGGCGGGAAGGACTGCCCGATCATGTGACCACTCTGATTGGTTGTCACAGTGGTCACACAATTGGGGGCTGCAAGCGAGCAGTGAGCACGCTCTCAACACAGAGAAGTTACTATTTATCAAAGAACAGCATTTATAACCCATACTGAAGCTCATAACATGCTGTGGGTATATAGTGCTCTGTCAAAAACAGCATGTGGGTAAAAGGAGAGACCAGAGATGTAACCTCATCTGTTTGCTGCTCCTTCAGTGTCCAATCACAGGCTGGGGGCGGGGAGATGTCAGTAGTGTATTTCTTGGGACAGATAAAGTGGAGTCATTCTCCTGGCTGAGCTGTGGGGCAGAGCTGTGTGATCTCATTACTCAATGGAGAGAAATGCAAATCCTATGGCAGGTAAAACTGCTCACATGTCTATTTCACCTGTGTATTTAGATGTTTACCTTCTGTTAGGCTTTAACTATCTTATTATAATATGTCTTTATAGTAAATAGTGAGACAATCTTTTATGTTTTATGCTATTTGTGCGCGTTTGTATACACTTTTATACCTTTTGGCTAAGTTTACACTTGTGGCAGACCTTGCTGCCCCTTGGATCACTTTTCAGAGGCGTTTGGCAGGCGATGAGGAGGTGATATGTTGCTTCCTCGCAGCCTATGTGAAAGCGCTGTTAACCCTTTCATGACTAAGCCTATTTTTGACATTTGGTGTTTACAAGTTAAAATCCGTATTTTTTGCTAGAAAATTACTTAGAGCCCCCAAACATTATATATACTTTTTTAGCAGAGAATCTAGAGAAAAAAATGGCAATTGTTGCAATATTTTATGTCACACGGTATTTGTGCAGCGGTGTTTTAAACGCAACTCTTGGGAAAAGGGACAGTTTCATGAATTTAAAAAAAAACAAACAGTAAGGTTAGCCCAATTTTTTTGTATAATCTGAAAGATGATGTTACGCTGAGTAAATAGATACCAAACATGTCATGCTTTATAATTGCACGCACTCGTGGAATGGCGACAAACTACGGTACCTAAAAATCTCAATAGGTGAAGCTTTACATTTTTTTTACGGTTACCAGGTTAGAGTTACAGAGGAGGCCTAGTGCTAGAATTATTGCTCTCGCTCTGACGATCGCGGCGATACCTCACATGTGTGATTTGAGCACCGTTTACATTTGCGGGCGCGACTTCCGTATGTGTTTTCTTTGCTGTGCGAGCTTGTGGCGACGGGGGCGCTTTAAACATTTTTTTTCTTATTTATTTTAATATTAATAAATTGTTTTTAAAAAAAATCATTTTTTTGATCACTTTTATTGCTGTCACAAGGAATGTAAACATCCCTTGTGACAGTAATATGTGGTGACAGGTACTCTTTAGGGAGGGATCGGGGGTCTAAAAGACCCCCGATCCCTCCTTTGCAGTTCAAAGTATTCAGATCGCCATTTTCAGCGATTCTGAATACTGTGTATTTTTTTAAAACCGGCGCCATTGGCAGCCGAGTAAACGGGAAGTGACGTCATGACGTCCCTTCCGTGTTTACAATTAGGAGGCTGGAACGAAGCCACTTACGGCTTGGTTCCAGTCTGTCCCTAGCCGCTGGAGGCGGCGGATTGGTGATCGGGCCTCCCGGTGGAACGGGAGGCCCGGTAAGAGTGGCGGGATTTGGTGGGAGGGGGGGCGTCCCCTCCCGCTCCTCCGGTATAACAGCCGAGGGGCTTTTAGCCGCATCGGTTGTTATCGCTGGAAAGCCGATCGCCGGCTCTAAAAAACAGTACCGGGATGATGCCTGCAGCTGCGGACATCATCCCGGGATAACCCCCGAAAGCCGAGGCCGCACATCTGTGTACGCTCGGCGGCAAGGGGTTAAACCCGGAACCAAAAATGTAACATATTATAAATCATACGTTTTGGCTCCATTCCTTTTCCTTTATTAGACGTTTTTCCTCTGTTTTCACCTGGTGATCTGGCCAGTAACACACCTCTTGTGTTAGAGTGCCCCCACTCTGGATGAAGGAGCACAGGGGGTACCTTTGGACAGCAGCAATGTCAGGCTTGGGGGAGGGGGGGATGTAAGATTTACTAGCAGATTTAGATACACCGATTAAACAGATTAAAGCCAATCTCCAGATCAGAACAAGCAGTTGTAGCAAACAGTTTTTCCTTTAGGCATAAAGGTTTTATATAAATGAATAAAAGCTGATCATTGTAAGTACCCCAGCTAGTGTTAAATAGTTTGTCTCATCCCTGATACATCTGGAAGAGAGCTTGTTCTGTTCAGGATCAACAGACTTACTAGCAGGATCACCAGATGAAAATGAAAGCCTAAATAAGAAAAGGAATGCAGCCGTCACATCTAAGAATTGGTAAGCTGCAATTTAATAAATGTTTTCTTTTGGGTTTAATACTGCTTTAACCCTCTAAAGCCCGCACCACTGCAGGATTGCACAGTGGCTTTGATGCAGCCCCACTCACTTGAATGGATTTTAATTTGGCAGCTCTACTGCCCACCAAATGCATGGGGATATAAAAAGCATCACGGCCATGGCATGTGTACAACCTCATCTAGCTACCTTAAGGGGGTAGGGGGTGGGGGGGGATCAGGGTGGCGGGAGAAGGGTGGTAGTAAAAACATGGCTCAACCACCTTTTCCTACTTACCCCCTAAGCAGCTCAGGCCCCCTGCGTCTCATCCCAGCAGTCACTCAGCAGCACAGTTCTCCCTGCTTCTCCTCCCAGAAGTGACTCTGCAGCTCAGCTCTCCCTGCTTCTCCTCCCAGAAGTGACTCCACAGCTCAGCTCTCCCTGCTTCTCCTCCCAGAAGTGACTCCGCAGCTCAGCTCTCCCTGCTTCTCCTCCCAGAAGTAACTCCGCAGCTCAGTTCTCCCTGCTTCTCCTCACAGAAGTGACTCCGCAGCTCAGCTCTCCCTGCTTCTCCTCCCTGAAGTGACTCCACAGCTCAGCTCTCCCTGCTTCTCCTCCCAGAAGTGACTCCGCAGCTCAGCTCTCTCTGCTTCTCCTCCCAGAAGTGACTCCGCAGCTCAGCTCTCCCTGCTCCCCAACTCTCAGCAGTAATTCAGCAGCTCAGGCCCCCTGCGCCCACTCCCTGCAGTGACTCAGCAGCTCAGCACCCCAAACTCTCCTCTGTATATTGTACTTTACATTTACCTTATTGTTGGCAAAAGTATCCCACAACAAATCCTTATATTTCATGAGTCTTTACTGCACTGATATCTCTGCAGCAATAACTGATTATTTAACCGCTTGCCAACCGCCGCACACAGATGTACGTCGGCACAATGGCACAGGCAGGCAAAAGGGCGTACAGGTACGTCCCTTTAAATATGCCGCCTTTCGGGCACGCACGCCGCGGGAGCGTGCCTGCAGGTCCCGGGAACTCAATGTTCTCCCGCGGCCCGCCATTGCGGTGTGGAGAGGTAATACGGGGAGATGCCTATGTAAACAAGGCATTTCCCCTTTCTACCTTGTGTCATGACAGAGATCCACTGCTCCCTGTGATCGGGAGCAGTGATCGCTGTCATGTCCTAAGTAGCCCCCCCCCCCACAGTTAGAATCACTCCCTAGGACACACTTAACCCCTTCATCGCCCCCTAGTGGTTAACCCCTTCCCTGCCAGTGTCATTTACACAGTAATCAGTAGATTTTTATAGCACTGATCTCTGTATAAATGACAATGGTCCCAAAATAGTTTGAAAAGTGTCCGATGTGTCCGCCATAATGTCGCAGTCACAATAAAAATCGCAGATCGCCGCTATTACTAAAAATAAAAAAATTAATAACAAAAATGCCATAAAACTATCCCCTATTTTGTAGATGCTAAAACTTTTGCACAAACCAATCAATATTATTTATTGCGATTTTTTTTTTTTTTTTTTTTACCAAAAATATGTAGAAGAATACATATTGGACTAAACTGAGGAAAAAAATTGTTTTTTTTTATATATTTTTGGCGGATATTTATTATAGCAAAAAGTAAAATATATTGCATTTTTTTCAAAATTGACACTGTTTTTTTGTTTATAGCGCAAAAAATAAAAAACGCAGAGGTGATCAAATACCACCAAAAGAAAGCTCTATTTGTGGGAAAAAAAGGATGTCAATTTTGTTTGGGAGCCACGTCGCACGACCGCGCAATTGTCAGTTAAAGTGACGCAGTGCCCAATCGCAAAAATTGCTCTGGTCAGGAAGGGGGTAAAATCTTCCAGGGCTGAAGTGGTTAATGATGTCTTACCGATTGTCACGTTACAGTGGGTTATGATCTGCTTATTATCAGATGAGGTCATCTTTGAGAAGGAAATATAAATGTGATGAGTAAGTAGTAAGATCATTTTTGGCTGGTTTTGCATTCCATTGACTATTAAACACATAAGTGGAATGCGGCAGAGGTATCCAATCCCCCCCCCTGTTTTTTTTTTACATCATGTTGCAGAGACACGTGCATTATATTAATGCTTCATGCTTGTTAAAATACCTGGCAACATTGTATGCTCATGAATAAACATGTTGACATCATGGCTGCTCCAAATATACCGCAGAGAGACAATCCATTCATGGGAATGATTACCCAGGCCAATGCTAGATACCTGCCATTTACAAGTACTCTATATCAATCTATTATGTCCCATACAATCCAAAATGGACAAGTAATCCTTTAGGAAAACTAGAGCTAGAGTTAAAGTGATACTCCATTTTGGTGGCATCCACTAGATCAGGGTCTCCAGACTATGGCTTGCGGCCCACTACGGGATTTTGTCCAGCTATCAGCTAGGGTCAATGGTGTGTCCTCAGACTCAACGCACAGACTGAGTATGCAGATCAGTTGTCCTTTGCTTCTGATGGGGACCCTGATGTACGGGGGTACTCTGATGTGTAAGGAACTACAAACAGATGGGGGGCTTCTGATGTGAAATAGAAACTCTGATATGAAAAGGGAGGGCTCTGATATGATGGGGAGGCTCTGATGAGGACCCTGATGTGTGGGGGAACTCTGATGGGGGCCCTGATATAGGGGGAACTTTGATGGGGGCCCTGATATAGGGGGAACTTTGATGGGGACCCTGATATATGCGGGAACCCTGATGGGGGCCCTGATATAAGGGGGATCTTTGATGGGGACCCTGATATATGGGGGCCCTGATATATGTGGGAATCCTGATGGGGGTCCTAATATATGTGGGAATCCTGATGGGGCCCTGATATAAGGGGGAACTTTGATGGGGAACCTAATATATGGGGGAACCCCAATGGGGGCCCTAGTGTATGGGGAAACTCTGATTGCACACTGATATATGAGGGAACCCTGATGGGGGCTCTGATGTATGGGGGAACTCTGATAGGGACCTTGAAGTATAGAGGAGCTCTGATGGGACCCCTGATATATAGGGAACTCTGATGGGAGCATTGATGTATGAGGGAACTTTGATGGGGACCCTGATATATGGGTGAAACCTGATGGGGACCCTGCTATAAGGGGGAACTTTGATGGGGACCCTGATATATGGGGGAACCCTGAT
This sequence comes from Aquarana catesbeiana, assembly GCF_042186555.1. Classification (NCBI taxonomy): domain Eukaryota; kingdom Metazoa; phylum Chordata; class Amphibia; order Anura; family Ranidae; genus Aquarana; species Aquarana catesbeiana. Next base: position 44,294,883 of record NC_133331.1, read on the forward strand.
GGGGTGCCCAGATATGTCGGAATCCTGATGGGGGGGGGGGGCTGATATAAGAGGGAACTTTGATGGTGAACCTGATATATGGGGGAACCCTGATGGGGGCCCTGGTGTATGGGGAAACTCTGATTGCACACTGATATATGAGGGAACCCTGATGGGGGTTCTGATGTATGGGGGAACTCTGATAGGGACCTTGATGTATAGAGGAACTCTGATGGAACCCCTGATATATGGGGGAACTCTGATGGGGACCCTCATATATGGCAGAACCCTGATGGGGGCCCTTATGTATGGGGGAACTCTAATGAGACCCTGATATTTGGGGGAGTTCTGATGGGGGCCCTGATGTATGGGAGAAATCTTATGGAGACCTTGATGTATAGGGGGACTCTGATGGGGGCCCTGATGTATGGGGGTACTCTGATGGGGGCCATGATGTATGGGGGTACTCTGATGGGGGCCCTGATATATGGGGGAACTATGATGGGGACCCTGATATATAGGTGGACTAAAGAAGGGTCTGTATATATTTAAGGGGGGCCTCTAAAGTGAAGGGGGACCTTCCGATGTAATGAGGGCTTCTGATATAAAGTTGCTTCTCATAGCATGTTTATTTGTTTATTTTAATTTTATTCATTCATTTACATTTATAACTGATTTTTTTTTTTTGACCCACAAATATTTATTATATTATACAATGTGGCCCTCGTTTGATGAACCCTGCACTAGATAATCAATGACACAACGCTGTTTCCTGGGTGTCAGTGAGACAGGAAGTGAGGAGAAATTCTCTATTACAGGATTACAGATAGCAATAAATATACAAAAGGAGGATGTAACCAGGGAATGGTCTCCAAAATTTGGTTGAAGAAACAAATACAACCAAGTTGACTCTTCCATGATAGGTAGGAATTCATATCTTCCAGCATCAGATTCTGTTGCTGTTCTTGGCATTTGGTCACCTCTCAGAGCTGAAAAGGAATATGATGTTGGAAAACTTCCTATTGGCAAGCATTGTGATCACAGTTCTAATAATGAGCAGGTAGTGATATAATACCCACTACATGTCACTGAATTGCTTTACATTATGTCCAAATAGTGAAGTATCTCCAGTCAGGGCCACCAGCCCAACATATCTCAGGGGGCAAATGCTCCCCTTCTCCCAGTTCCTTCCTCACCTGAATCAAACCTATCAAAAAACAGAATAGTTTTAGCTGGGTTTTCACTTCATGTTCCTCGATCCAACAGTTGATTTAAAGTGAACCTGGGCCTGGTGGACAAAGCAACAGGTTTTTGAAACAGAATTTGGAAAGCTGCAAATTCTAAAATACTGTAGTTTTTGAACAATTTTTGAAATTACATTAATATAAAAAATATGAGATCTAGGGATTGGGTTTATATAATCTTTAATCTTTTATACACTAAGAGTCAAACCTAGGCAAGAATGTCAAATTATTTGACTGTGTCTACAAGCACAAGCTTAAAGCAGAAGTTGTGATGTAATACCGTGCTTGGCTTTGCCATGGTCAGAAACAGCAGTTTTTCTCACTGGAGGCCAATTAGAATGAGCTTCCCTGTCCCTGTTGGCATGCAGGACCTACAAAGAGCTACAAACAAGGAAACAAATTGAGTTGGACTTTTAATACTACAACAATCTAAAAATGCAAATGCTTTTAAAACAATTGTAATTTTATTAGATACAAAAGTTAAAACCTATTATACGATACCATGCATTTTATGCTTAAAGTATTCAGCATGGACCCAAGAAAGGTATCAAGCCCATATATAAAGGTCAGTAAGTACAGTGTTGTTCTTGAATTAAAGGGATGTCAAAATGTAATATCACCAAAGCTGGGTGATGGGTCTGGTTAGTACTTGAATAGGAGTTTGCCTGTGAATACCAGGCGCTGTAGGCTAGGGTACGGTTGCGCATGGTTAATACTTGGATGAGAGACCATCTGGGATTACCAGGTGCTGTAGGCTAAGGGAGGGTTGGACATGGTTAATACTTGGATGGGAGACCACCTGGGATTACAAGGTTCTGTAGGCTAGGGCAGGGTTGGACATGGTTAATACTTGGATGGGAAACCGCCTGGGATTACCAGATACTGTTGGCTAGGGGAAGATTAGACATGGTTAATACTTAGATGGGAGATTGCCTGGGATTACCAGGTTCTGTAGGCTATGGCAGGGTTGGACATAGTTAATACAGCAGCTGTAGGCTAGGGCAGGACTGGACTTGGGTAATACTTGGATGGCATACCGCCTGGGATTATCAGATGCTGTAGGCTAGGGGTTGGACATGGTTAATACTTGGATGGGAGACCTCCTGGGATTACCAGGAGTTGTAGACCAAAGCAGGGTTGGACATGGTTAATACTTGGATGGGAGACTTCCTGGGAATATCAGGTACTGTAGGCAAAGGCTCGGTGAGGGCTGGTTAGTGCATACATGTTAATTATCTCGTAATCTCGTATAATCTCGTATAATAATAATAATTAAAATGCTCTAGGCAAGAGGGCAAGTGCTTGAAGATATAAAAAAGTGCTGCTTGTCAAACCAGCCAGCTCCTTGCTATCTGTGTTGTCGGACGACCTTGGAGGGAGTAGGAGCGCCTTGTCCTACCTCCCAGTTAGTCTTAGACAACGCCAGGGTTGCCACCTGTCCAGGATTCACCCAGACAGTCCGGGTTTTGAATCATGTGTCTGGGTTTCAGTCTGCCTGTTCACGCACCCACTGTTCACGCACCGTAATACTACTCTCTTTGGGGCACCCAAATGTGTCCCAGGTCCTTTATAATCTATAGTGTTTACTGCAGGAAAAAAAATTGCCCTGTGCCGCTAAAGTGTTCGGGTTTGGCTTTAAGAAAAGGTGGCATCCCTAGACAACGCATAGGAAGATGGGACAAAATACTACATGTTCTTTGTCCCCTGAGAAACAGAATACAAAAATAAAAATGAAAGTAAGACTTCTTCTTTGAAAATCACAATCTGTTCTTAGTTTGTAGTTTTATGCATTTAAGGATGTGGCAACCCTTATAGAGAGCATCATATTTTTCTTTTGATGTATTCTGAGAAGAGCAGTGAGCCACTTAAACAAGCAAGAAGGTCCTACTATTTGCAATGGTTGCGAAGAGGTTTTTTTTTGTTTACAATTTCTTTTTATTATTTTTCATTTTTGGCAAGATATACAGAAATACATTCAAAACTTCTAAAATTGGATATTGTGAGCATTTAGAGAAAAAAAAATCATTATACCAGGAACACCTCTCTACCTTCCTATATTTTACCAAATCTACATTGCTTTTATTATATCACTTTAATATTTAAAACATAGCCTATTATAGGTAATTTATGTATATATCTCCCCTGTGGAATAGTATATTTTTAAATACATTACTTATGTGTCTAGATTTGCATTAATAGGGGTTTCTATCCATAACCCTACATATATCTTGGGTATAGGATACTCTCCAAACCAGTCTCTCTGTGCCGATAACCATATCCTAACTTCAGAAGTTAGGATATACCCATACAGTCAAACTAATTAGGGATTTAGGGAGGGTTTCCAATCTAATTATACTCATAAATATTGTGTAATTTTTGCTGAGGTTCGAAATTCTTCCCATTGCTGCCATATTTTTGGGGTTTGTTTTATTGCTTTTTCTTCTATTGAGATTCATTTTTCCAAGGATTGCATCCTATTCTTTTTCCTAATCTTCATAAATTTTGTTCAGCAATATTTCTTGTGTGTGATGTCATTGCGTGCTATAAAGCTCATGTTGCATTGAGGTTTATATTCTTTTTGCAATATTTCCTGTGTGTGATGTCGTTGCATGCTGTAAAACACATGTTGCATTGATGTTTATATTATTTTTATAGATGTGTTTACAGCTTCAAAGCAGTTAGCGCTAAAGCTTATAAAGACAAGGAGTCTTCTATAAATGTGGCTACTCTGCCCTTTATCCTGTGTTGTAGGATGGCTGAATGAAAGACCTGACTAGTTTCATCTTTTATTGTGTGTGAACTTTTGTTGGTGATTGAAGGTCATCTGAGAATCTGTGTGAAGCCGGTAACAATCGGCGGATGACAGATATATGAAGACTGTGACTATACTAATCTTTTCTATTCAAGTCAATGCTTCTTTTTGTACAGCATAGTCTCTGTTCTCTCCCTTATTTTATTTTTTTACCAACTCATTCCAACTTAGTGTACTAAAAGTGGAAATTTGCTTGGTTTCCCTTGGATTTTTTCAGCTCATACTGACTCTTGGCCTGATACATGCTGCCGGTGAAGAAACTGCTTAGGTCATCTGGGTTAGGATTAGGTAGAGTTACAACAAGGAAATATATTGTTCTTGATCACTCCCGAAAGCTTGCCAGCAGAGGACATGCGAGAATGACTATGCCTACTGCATTAAAACTATATTGTCATAAGAGTGATGATTGTTTCCTTTTCCAAGAGAAAAGAGTACAAGATTTCCAGGAGAACTACAGTTTATATAGAACAAAATATCCAGAATTAAAGCAAATTCCCATCCAAAAATGGCAAAATAGAAAAGAATAGCCCATTTAAGGGGAAAAATAACAAAATGTAATTTCCTGTGTAGCACCAATTGTTGCTAGAGAGGTTCAGGTGAATTTAGTCTTGTTGGCACCTCTGTAAACGATGTGTAGTTAGTTTTGTCTGCTCTAGGTTTCACAGACAACAGGCTTGACTACTTCTTCTTCCCTTCTAGTAGGTTCTGGAATGTAGTGGGCTGGAAGAGGCAGACCCTGGACCTGAATATTTATGTGGTCTCAGCCAATCCCTGGAGGAAGTACCCAGTAGGTGGCTGAGAAGTAGATCAATAGTATGTGGCCTAGAGCAGCAGGGTTCTTGTCCTGGAGGAGGAGATCCCAGCCTTAAAGGCTGCTGCCCTTCAGGGCAGACTAGCTGAAGTCTGCAGAGAGTTCATCAAGGTCCCAACTCAGTGGGAGCTGGGGGCCTATTGCAGATAATTCATCAAGGTCCCAGCTCAGTGGGAGCTGACGGGGGCTAATTTTCCTGGAAGTAGTTTTGAGCCAAGTCAAGGGGGCACACCAAGGATCCAGGCTGTAGATTCATGATACAATGTCTAGCTAATATTGGGCAGGAGGTATCCAAGTATCTGGAGACACAGTAAAAACCTGGAAGTGGGATCCTAGTGGCTGTCTGCTGTTTACCCCTAATGTGACTGCATCAGTGTTGCTAAAATGGGATTTGCCCTATTAGGTGTCCCAGAAGTGCTTGTGTTTCTATTCTCTGCCAAGAAGGGGGATATCCCTAAAGAGAGTAGACAGAATAGCGAGTGTCCTCCAAATACTTTGTGAACTAAATCATGGAGTATCCCAAAGCTTCCCTGCACCCCATCCAAGTTTACCTGTTAAGGAAATGATTAAGAGCTCCAATCGAGCTCAAGGTTATCTGCTGCTGTCTCTAATTTGAAAAGTGTTGATATGCATGCATATAAAAGTAAACACACTGAGACACGCTCAGTTTCGTTACTGTTACACTTCTAATTTATTCAAGGCGGTGTTAATGTTTTATACACACAAATACGTCATTGCTATGTCAGTCTAATAGGTACATCTCATTGGTCAAGATAGAAAAGAAGATGGATAATTTTCATAACGAGGTTTGGCTCTCTTTGTTCTTATCTCCAGTTCCGCGTTCTTCTGTGTGTGGGAGGTAGGGGGTACACGCCATTTTGAGAAAATATAGGAACAGAGCAAATCTGTATACTTATATAATGAGTAAGGAGAAAAATATGTATGCACATAAGAAAATAGACATTTTCAGATTACTATTATTATTATCTACATCACATTCCTTCACAATCCCCCCTAAAATGACTATTTTCTCTTTTCTGTCCCTAATACTAAAGGTCCTACTTTTTAGCCTGGCCCTTCTCCTCAGCAACTCTTTTAGGCTGTATATAGAATTGGGCAGCAACTGTTCACTTCCCTCCTCGATACAGCTGGAGAGGTGCAGTCAGGCGCTATCTATCCCTATAACCCTATAGGATTGTGAGATTATGGACAGGGAGTGATTGTAGAGGAGTGAAGGGTTTGTCATCTTCCATCATAAGGGGGTCCTCTTCTTCTTGGTGGAGAAATGTAGGTGTGCTATTGTCTACAGCCTTGCTCATTAACTTTTTACAAAAGGTAGAATACAGCATATAATCAGGGCTAAAAGAACCAGGATTATTAATACCGTTACCCGTATCTGGGCGAGCACCTTCTGCCACCCACTCATCCAGCTAAAATATTGATCCCATGGGTCTGTGATACCTGAGTTCTTCTTCAACTCCAGTGACAGATCTTCTAATTTCTTTATAGCTAAAGTAACCTTACCATTTGGGCCAGTATTATCAGGAATGTATGTGCAGCAAGTTCCTGTTTTTTCTATCATTTTACAGACACCCCCCTTCTCGGCTAACACCATGTCTAAGGCCATCAGGTCCTGGAATGTCATGTAGGAAGTGGGGGCTAGCTGGTCAGCAATTCCCTGGAGGGCGTCTTTAGTGTAATTTACAAATCTCTGTTGGTTATAATATGTGTAGTGTCAGGTCACCTAGAGGCTGGATGACAGATGCACACCGTTGGGATCAGGAATGCACCGCAAGGTAGTGGACCCTAGCACTGACTGCTGCGGATTGTACCCTGGGAGGTTCAGGAAGCAGGTCTACTGGATCACTGACACAGATCCCACTGGGAGCTAGAGCATAGATTCCCCAGGGCGCGGAGTCTAAGAGCCAGCAGGTGTTCACCAGAGCCTCTAGTGGTGAGGATGGACTGCGCTGCAGTCTGGCTCCAGGTCGCGGCCCCCAGGGTCTCACAGCTCACGCTCACGGTAGACTACAGGAGCAGAGGAAGGAGGGAGCTGGCTGGAACATCAGGGTCACAGGCAAACAGGGATGGCCGGGAACAGGCCAAAGTCGGTAACAGAAATCAGATGTAGGAAACATAGCAAGTACACACATAGGCTAACACACAGTGGTTGATCAGCACTGCTGGCTTGCAGTGCACAGGTTAATATAGGGTTCCCTGATAGGGCCTGGGGTGGGGCCATGCTTAGAGGGGAGGTTACAAAAGCAGTCAGGTGAGGGTCAGCTGGTCTCTAGAGATGAACACATGGAGACAGGTAAGCTGATCGACAAACTCTATTGCATAACCATGACATGTAGTTAATTCAATCTACATTCTTGCTGACAGTTGTTATGGGGATCAAAGACTCAAAACCAGCTTTTACCTGATCCCTGCCTTTAAACTCATCAGGGACCCCCCTTGTAACCCCTATGACATGTATGTATACATGAGGATCAAAGCTTCCGGAGAGAGCTGCTCGCTTCCTCCTCTGACTGTGTGCTGGGTCAGTGTATGTATCAGGGATATCTTTGGTTAGGATATGGGGGCTTTCTATTTTCATCTTTTTTGTCTAATGCACTCTGTGGTCGCCCATTCTGGCCCTGTGTTCCAACCCACTGGCCCCCACAGAAACCACAACTCTGTCCCCAGTAACTGTCTGTGTGGCATACATATATGTCCTTACCGTCAGGGATATCACTGTACCAATGGCATCACCATGAAGGGTCAAACGGACAAGGTACTATGTCACCGTAATCTAAGGTAAAGGTGGTCACATGTGTACCTGAAGAGTTACACCAAAACGTAATTATGTTATCATTTTTGTGATGGCCACCTCCTGGGCCCCTCCCCCCTAGATCAAACAGAAAAAGGATATGCAGCACCCGAAAACACGCTCTCCTGCAGTGATAAGCGTGCATTCAGGTGTTCTTCCTGGCCAACTTGACTGAGGTGGCTGTGGTCAGCAAAACTTGGAATGGACCATCATAACTTGGCTCAAGGATCTCCAGACAGTAGTTGGTGTGTTCCTGTATCTAATTCAGGATCTGGAATGGAAGAAAACACCTGGACATGCATTCAGGTTAATTCTCGTGATAATGTGGTTACATAATTAGTCAACACATCAGACTGCAACTGTAACTGTTGTGGAAAGTAACAACCAAGTCTGGGGGCTGAACCAAACAAAATTTCATAAGGGGATAGGGCATGTTTCCCCCGGGGGTGTGTCTGACACTAAACAGGGCAATGGGCTAACTGTCTGGCCAACTCATGTTAGTCTCTTGGGCCATCTTTAACATCCTGTTTTTAGTGTCCCATTCATCCTTTCTACCTTCCCGCTACTTTGAGGGTGGTATGGGATGTGTAGTGCCAACTGAACCCCCAGTGCTGCCCAAATCTCTTTAGTAAGGGTTGTTGTTAGGGCTGGTCCCTGATCTCTCAATATCACCTCTGGGACCCCAAATCTACATACTATCTCACTCAGTAATTTCTTAGCTGTGGTCCTGGCAGTCATGACCACTTCCACTAGGGCGTATTCGAATCTGCCACTTCTTGGCACTTGAGAATGATCAATTTGCATCCTCTGGAATGGGGTATAGGGCTTTTGCCAGGTGCTTCTTCTGTGCATTCTGGGTTACATTTGGTGCAGATAATGCATGATCTGCAGAAGCTGTCGGTCAGTGGAGTAACTCTTGGTGCAACACTTGTTGATAAGAGAGTTCATAAAAGTCTTTGTCAAGTGGGCAGCTCCATGTGCCCATTGCACCACGGCTGGGTACATACTCCTGGGTAGACAAGGCTTCTTGTTGCACTCGAATAGTCCATTTCTGAGAGTTGTTCCTCTCCGTTTCCAGCTTTCCTTCTTATCCGGACTTGCTGTTTCCTGTAGTTCTTTTAGATAAACTCTGTCCACTGGGAAAGTCTGTAAGGTAAGCACGGGGTGGTCTTCTTCTACCACCCTGCTGTCCACTTCCCGCGGACCACCAGCTGTCTGTTTGGCAGCTGTATTGGCTCGATGATTGCCTTAAGCTTCTTTTGAGTTCATTTTGTCGTGTGCTTTTACTCAGAATAGTCACTTGGGTTGGGAGAAGCAAGGCATCAATCAATTTTTCACAGGTGTTCCTGCAGCCATCAGGAATCTTCTGTCCTAGATAACACCATAATCATGGGCAATGCTGAAAGCATATCTTGAGTCCATGAATGTTGGCTCTTTTTCCCTCTGCCCATTTACGTGCTGTAGTAAGTGCTTATAGCTCTGCCTCCTGTGTAGACATCACCGGTGTTAAGGCTTCAGCTTGTAGAACAGTGTTTTCAGTGGTGACCGCGTGTCCTGTGCGGTCACGGGGGTAACAAGTCAAGACTCTACTCCTCCTCCTCCTTTCCCCCCTCGAGAAGTGGAAGAAGGGTGGTAGGGTTCAGTGTTTGACAACTTAATAGAGTAATGCTGTCCAGTAGGAGGGAACACAGGAGTCTCAAGTGTCTGGTAGTGGACAAGTGTTTCGGCTGGATCTTGGTTGAATATGGCAACAACGTCATGGGGAACAAGCAGAACGAGGCAGTGTCCGAGGACCAAGTTCAAAGTTTTGTCAAGCAAGTCTTGTGTAGCAAATCCAGCTCGCAGACACAATAGGCCTCCTCTTGCTACCGCATCCAGCCGACAGGAATAATATCCTATGGGGCGTAGGCTGATGCCGTGTGATTGGGTGAGTACACCTGCAGCATGTCCCAGACGTTCGGATACAAAGAGCTTGAGCGTTTTGTCGTAGGCTGGGAGCCCTAGCGCCGGGGGTGGCGCACTCAAGGGTTTCAAACTTTAGATATTTCTTCAGGAGACATCTGGAAGGGTCTGATTGCAGAGCATCAGTAGGAAGGCTTCTGGAATCCATGCTCTGCACTAGGAAATTAGTCCAAGGAAAATGACAGGTGTTGAGCACCACTGCAATTTGGGCTTTGAGGCTCTGCAGCCCTGGTTGGCAAGATAGCACAACAGGCTTTCTGAGGTGACTTCAAGAGGGGGTAAGTCAGCTGCACAAAAGAGAAGGTCATCAACATGTTGGAAGAGAATCACTTCCGGGTGTTCCTTTTGTCATGTGTCAAGGATGATAGCCATAGCTTTTGCAAACTGGCTTGGAAAGTTCTGTGCCCCTTGTGGCACAACTGTTTAGGTATGTTGCCGTTTCTTTCCGTGGATGAATGCGAAAAGGTACCAGCAGAAGGGGTGAGGGTGGACACTGAAGAAAACGTTTGTAAGGTCCACCTCTGTGAGGTATTTTGCAGTCAAAGGCATCCACAGTAGGTACCTGGTTCTCTTTTTAGGATTCTCTTCTTGGGGTTATTGTGGTTTCCGGGGCAATGAAGCGCCCTCTTTTAGCTTGACTGAAACTGGTGGCACCTTTAAGTTACCGTTGTCTCCCGGTCCTGTGGACCATAGGCACGCAGGGATTCTGTCAAGTACTTCCTGCAGTATTGAACTTGAAGTTTTTTTTTTTTTTTCATTAAGTGTCATCAGGAGAGGCAGAGAACACAAAGCAGATGAGTCTTCTAAAGATAGGGGAGTATGTAACTTCACCCCCCTTCAGGCGTGTCCTGATTGAGCCCTGTAGTCTGGACAACACATCAGCTCCTAGTAGATTCAAGGGACATGTAGAGGACACCACAAATCTGGCAAGCAAATCAGGAAGTGGAAAGGAAAGAATTATTAGGCAGGTTCACCGCTCTCAACACACTTTTGGCTGCACCCCTGTCAATGAGGAAAGTGGTAGGTTTTTCGTCTGGGACATCTTGGGGCTCTGCATTCTTTCCTTATGTGACCCCGTTTCCCACAGTTGTAACAGGTGATCCTTACCCTGGTATTGGGCAGTGGTGGTGGACGAGTGTAGGCGGGATCTTCATCATGGGTTACCATGAGGGGCGTTGGTTTTTTACCTTTTTGATTTTCTATACCTCTTGTCACCAACAATAAATCAGACATTTTCATTGAATGGTATTCAGGGCGGGCCACCATCAGGCCTTTTCTGATATCCTCTCTGAGCCCTGAAACAAAAGCAGTTGATAACATGTGTGTGTGTGCCTTTATGAGTGTAGCATGATACTTCTTCACAGACTCCCCTTTATCTTGGGTAATATCTTGGATTGTGGTCTTCTGATCCGTCAACTTCTCCTTTGCCCAGTCGTGGAGTTGTGCACAGAACTCCACGCCTGAGGTGTAGGAAGTGGCACTTGTCAGGCAGGCATCATTGAAGGCCATCTGCATGACTGGCCAAAAGACATATCCTGCTTTGATTTGGCATAGGCTGATCAAGTCTCTCCAGGCAGCTGAGTAAGTTTCTTGTATCTGCACTATCCTGTGGTAGAAGGGAATTGGCTGCTTCTCTGGGTCAGGCAGACTTGTCACTAAGGCCGCTGCTTGTGATAGAGTAAAAGCGACATACATCACTGGTGCCCCTTCTGGTAACCGAGACTGTTGTTGGGGCAAGGGCTGACAAGAGGCACTGTTCTTTACGGTTGCCAGCATGTGTTTGAGATCCTCTCGGAACTGAGAGTCTGGAGCCGGATTGGGGGTTAAATCAGTGGGTGGCCTTGCTGCCTGCTGTCGGGCTTCCCACTCAGATGCTTCTTCATCATTAACATATCCGGCCTGGGAATGTGATGCTGCCGTATTGGGGAAGACAGGTGTGTGGTATGAACCATCTTGGTTTAAAACAGCGAGGGCTGGGTACAGGCTGTTTAAGCTTACTGGGTGTACCAAGATGGCCGCCGGCAGGAAGTGCACTGGACTGGGTAGAAAGTGAAGGCATGGGTGCACTAAGATGGCCGCCGGGCTGAGTTGTCACAGTGGGTTGTGCTTGGGTGGTGAGAAAGGAGTGGTTGTTAGACGGAGGGCAGTGCTGTCCCTCCCCTCCTTTGTTTAAAGTTCCAACATATCATCAGCTATACATACATAATACAATCGCCATCTTTCTTAACTTCCTTTATCCAATTTTCTTTATCACACAGGATTTTTCTCCCTGTTTCTTCTGCAACATAACTTTCGTCACTTCTTTCAACTTTGTTAACTATTTCAACATCTTCTTCTCTCCTTCTTTACAATATCACTTTCATTACAATATCACTTTCTGTTTCTCGGCTAACGGCTTGAGAGGGGAATACATACAACCAAGGAGTTAATATTTTTCTCAGCGTTCTTATCAGCAAATTCCTTCGGTGTGGGCACATAAGACTAATGTACAGTTAATCTCAGAACAAGAACAAACACATCAGGGGTAGTGAGGAGCTACGGCCCGCGACCCAACAGATCCTTCGGGTAGCCTCCTTCTCTGACTTTCACCAGTCCCCACCCCCTCTCATGTATAGCAAACAATAGACCACAGATACACTCAGGACAGGACATTACACCTGCCACTCTCTGAACCGTAAAGCCTCAGCAGGCTAAGATAACCGTAAGGGCAGACCACCCTGCAAAAAATAAACCCGTTTATAGACGTTTTTTCTACAGCTCTACACCAAGAGGCCGACAACTCTTCTTGGGGTGAGTCCTCTGTAACGCTTTCAGACTGCAAAGCCAGCAGCTGAGATAACCCTCAAAGGTTCCTTGAACCTAGAGTACACCCGTCTATAAACGACTGCTACAAGGAAACTATCTCATCCCAGAGGCCGACAGCTCGTCTGGAGATGAGACCATACATTCACGCATGTAGCACTTTTAGACTGCTGAGTTTCGTAGCCCAAAGAATGGCAGACAGTGAACAAATACAGTCAGCAGAAACCCATCGGCAGGTTCGTTAAAACAACCTCAGGCGAGGAAATACCTGCCTCTAAAACAGTCTCAGCATACCGACAGAATCCAGCCGTCAACCGAAAGATAAGAGAGTCGTACAGTGGTAAGAATATCAATCAACTCACCGGTACTGTTAGGGCTGCGCAAACCCCACTCTCATTAATCAGTTAACGCCCGAATGCTTGTCGCGGTATAACTTCGACCGTAGCCTGAGATCCCGGGTTTCGGCACCATCTGTTAAGGAAATGATTAAGAGCTCCAATCGAGCTCAAGGTTATCTGCTGCTGTCTCTAATTTGAAAAGTGTTGATATGCATGCATATAAAAGTAAACACACTGAGACACGCTCAGTTTCGTTACTGTTACACTTCTAATTTATTCAAGGCGGTGTTAATGTTTTATACACACAAATACGTCATTGCTATGTCAGTCTAATAGGTACATCTCATTGGTCAAGATAGAAAAGAAGATGGATAATTTTCATAACGAGGTTTGGCTCTCTTTGTTCTTATCTCCAGTTCCGCGTTCTTCTGATGTGTGGGATGTAGGGGGTACACGCCATTTTGAGAAAATATAGGAACAGAGCAAATCTGTATACTTATATAATGAGTAAGGAGAAAAATATGTATGCACATAAGAAAATAGACATTTTCAGATTACTATTATTATTATCTACATCACATTCCTTCACATACCCATCAATAAAGCCTAAAAAGACATCCACTGCCTGGTTAACGTGAGAGAGGCCGTTCAATTGTTTTGTGCCTGGCTGCCTGGGAACTCAGACGGGAAGAGAACCTGGGACAAAACAGCCGATCGAGTCAGAGGTCTGCACTACACCTGCAATATTATATGTTGGTCTGATGGCCAGCATCATTCAACCATCCGCTTTCTCTGAGCTCAGCTAATTATGGACCCTCCCCAGCCTGTGATTGGACAGTGAAAGGAGAAGCAGCACAGCGATGAACTCATCTTTCTGTCACTCTCCTGCTATCAATATGCCCTTTGTAAAAGCATGAGCTGATTGGCTACCTGTGCTGCTTCCCCCTCTCACACCCCAGCTCTGCTGTACATGGACTGCAAGAGACTTATACCAGGACAAATTCAGGTACTGACGCTGTCTGCATTTAACAAATACATTTAGTGATATTAAAGCGGAATTCCAGGTATGGATTTTTAGTATATTTACATATGTTTACAATTTACATATTTACAATATGACCATTACATAGTCCAGTTTAGACTAATGTAACTATGCATATGCTATACCTGTGGGACACCTATGGAAGGAAGGATTACCATAATAGATACCCATACTGCATCGATCTCCACTGTCTTCTGAGTCCTGTTCTGAGTGGCTGCCCTGCTGCATAGTAAACACAGGGGGTCACGTGCTTGGCGCAGACATCATTCAGGAAACACCTTGCATTTTTCTCAATAAAGTTCTCTAATTGGACAAAGTGGAGAAAGCAACACCACCTTGCCTATCCACCTCGTCCAATCAGAGAATGCCTTACAAGACAAGGAGGATCACTGTAGTAACAGGGACTACTACAGTGATTTCCAGCTTCTATGGGGATCCCATAGGTATGACATATGCATACTTGCATTGGTCTAAGCTAGTCCAACGTCACTATGAAAGAGTATTCCTACCTGGAATTCATATTTATTGATTACACAGTTGCCTGAATTTGTGTCTTTTATATAGAATTCTGCTTTAGGCTCAGTTCACACTGCTGCGACATGGGATCCGACTTGTGGGACCCCAAGTCGCATAACATGTCAAATTCAATGTTTCCCTATGAGAGCCGTCTTAATTGATGCTACAAAAGTCGCTTTGACTTTAGAAAAGATTCCTGCACTAGTTTGGTCTGACTTGGGTGCGATTTCAGCCCATGTACAGGCTCCTAAATAGCATCCAAGTCGGATTAAGTCAGAAGGAAGTCACAAGGGTAAAGTCATACGACTTTACCATCGCAGCAGTGTGAACTGAGCCTTAACCAGATTGTCCAGATCTCTCTCCCTCCGTAAATGTAAGCCCTGATAAAGGGGGAATTGTGTATAACCCATAAAACGCATTGGCTGTCAACACCTGATATATCATTTAATGTGACAAATACAATTTCCTTGTCAAAATAGTTTTATTGAGTACGGAGATTATGTACAGGTAACATTGAATAATAACATACATTCAATATAAGGAAGCTCATTTACAATTAAAGAATAGTTAATTCATTAATAATATCGTAAAACAAGACAATATATTCTAACACAAGGCAATATAGTGACAAGTACAATTTCATATGTGGAGCAATCCCTACATCTTGGTTCTCTCTGCAGTCTCTATTGACATTAAACATTAACAAAGCTCCTGGTAGCCAGCAAAGGTAATATTTGTCTATAATTTAGGTGACATCATGGAACGCTAGGCAGCATTCATTTATGCTTAACAAGCAAAAGGTACTTTTTTTATGAAATATAATAATAATAATAATAATAATAATAATGTGATTTAGTAATGCTAACATATACCCTCCTCGTTAACCTTCATATTGAACGTACTGAATTTTCCATTGTATTTTATGTCATTTTGTAGGCAGTAAACCTCTTATCATGCTGCTTCTGAAATATCTCTCTTGGCAGTACTAGTAGCTCTGATCTAATATTGGGAAGCAGCAATTGGTCATTGTCAGTGTGTGAATATTACCATTTGATCAGGTGTTTCTCAATAGCGATATGAAGGTGGAGAGATTACAGCTGAACTTTAAGGGCAAGCAATCCAAATGCTTCTTTAATTGCTCATTTACAAGGAGTCAGGTGTTCCATTTACATGGTTTGATTGGCTGATTTTCATGTAGGTAGGCTAATATAAAGTGACACTAAAGGTTTGTGTTTTTTTTCGTTTTTAAATAACTAACATATTATACTTACCTCCACTGTGTAGCTCGTTTTGCACAGAGGGGCCCCGAACCTGCTCTTCTGGGGTCCCTCGGGGGCTCTCGCGGCTCCTCCCCACATCAGATAACCCCCTGGGAGAATGGCTCCCCCGGGGGGTTACCTTGCGGGCGCGCTCCTGAGTCCAGCATTCGGCATCCATAGAGGCTGAATGTAGGACTCGGCCCCGCCCCCCAGCGCTCACGTCATTGGATTTGATTGACAGCAGTGGGAGCCAATGGCTGTGCTGCTATCAATCTATCCAATCAACAGCGAGAACCCCGGGCAGAGAGACAGCGCATCCCCGTGGGTCAAGTTTGATGGTTCAGGTATCAAACTGGGGGGGGGGGGGCTGGAGGGGCGGTCACTGACAGGATGCATTAAGGTGAAAAAACACAAACCTTTACAACCTTTACAACCCCTTTAATAAAACTAGGGGTCCACGTGTTTTAACGCTCCAATGAAACTAGCCATATTCTGTGTAATAAAATGACCTCCTGTGATCATAGGTGCCATCTAATGACCATAATGCAATACTTTTTTTAAATACTTCAATGTAGATGTTGCTAACAATCATAAGAAATCATTATATTACACAGATTATGGCAAGTATAGTTGGAGCTGTGCGAATGTTTGTCACATTCATTCAGCGAACGTTTTATACATAGACTCCTAAGTGTGAAATAACCCATTGCTACCCAGAAACAATCACCTTTTGAGGCTGGGTTCACACATGTGCGAATTGGATGCAGGTTTCCCCCACATCCAGTTCACATGACAGGCGAGTTTGACCGGCTCTCTATGGAGCCTGTTCACACATGTCCGGGGTGGCCGCGATCTAGATTGAAAAGGCATCCGGTGCGTGTTTGGGTCCGGTTCAGGTGTGAATTCCGGCGAAATTTTGGACCTGTATCGCACCTAAACTGGTGAACAGACAGGCACCGGACCCCAGGCATGAACCTGTCCATCTGTGAACCCGGCCTAAAGGGGATGTACAGTGTATTTATGGTCATTTTGAAATGGAGGAAATGTTCCCTCTTGCCTGCCGCAGACTGGTGACATCATCTCAGCCTAGGCAAAGTCACTTTCTTGGAGCTCAAGGAGAGCTTTTAATAATAAATGAAAGAAAAGTTTTGAAAAACAATGCTGTTATGTAATGTGACCTGTAGGGATTCTATTCATGCTGACTTGTAAAGATACAGAAAGGTCCACTATAAGCAGACTTTGCTTCCTGTTTAGTACTGCTACACAGTGGCTGTGCCTAGCTGGTCCTTCTATCTCAGTGCAAGTCTATCAGACAAGGCCCATCTAATTAAAATAATTATCTAATATGATGAAATACTTAGAGGCCTCATGCATAGTTTGTGGCTGTCTCTTATTTGGAGAGACTGTTCCTCTTTTGAAACTAAATCCCTTGATCCTTTATCCTCCTCAGTTGTTCTGCTTTTTGGTCTAATCTATAAAACTCTATGGAAAAATTTAACTGTTGTGTAGCAGGAAGACATTCAGGAGTTTTAACTTGGGCAACCCACATGGCACTCTACCGTTCCTTTGTATGGGCTTCCCAGGAGATTCTGTAAATGACAGGATGGCAGTACAAAAACTCCAGCTTTGGAAGCTCTGGGTAAGGTCCAGCCTGGCCCAACCAGAACCCAGGTCCACCTTCCTGCCTACTTTATCTGCAGGCTCAGTCCTGCTCTTTCCCAAGCACAAATTCATGCTGGAGAGTAATTCCCCATTACACAAAAGAGATCCACTGAATATCATAAAAGTGCCAACTTTACCGTGGTAATGCCTAACATAACAAAAGTCATTCCAGGGGATGGCACATGGAACATTACCAAACAGTCTTTGGGGGAAGAGGTCTGCGGCCACACTTTATAGCGGAAAACGTCCCAGCCCTTCTCTCAAGAAGAAATGCCATGACTTTCCCTTACCTCCTATTAGGGAGCATTCCCGTCCCCAACGGGAAACTCACTCTTCAGGCAACCCAAGTCTATGTGTTTTTTTTTCGGCTTGGCTCAAACCAGAAGGGAAAAAATCCTCATGTCCGCTTACTACACTGGAGGTTTCCCGCCAACTTCCTCTATAGAGCCAGGTTATAAATCTCTGGAGTGGGAGGGACAGGGCACACTGCCCAGCAATAAAGCCGTCTCTAAAAAGGGGTCTTCCACTGGCGGACTAAACACCACAAAATAACACCATGAGGCATGGTGGTCATACAATAACTCCCTATACAACCACACCATGGGCCAAGAAATAGAGCCCATCATCCCACTACATAACTACCAAAAATGTTAGGCCCCGTACACACGGTCGGACATTGATCGGACATTCCGACAACAAAATCCTAGGATTTTTTCCGACGGATGTTGGCTCAAACTTGTCTTGCATACACATGGTCACACAAAGTTGTCGGAAAATCCGATCATTCTGAACGCGGTGACGTAAAACACATACGTCTGGACTATAAACGGGGCAGTAGCCAATAGCTTTCATCTCTTTATTTATTCTGAGCATGTGTGGCACTTTGTGCGTCGGATTTGTGTACACACGATCGGAAATTCCGACAACAGATTTTGTTGTCGGAAAATTTTATAGCCTGCTCTCAAACTTTGTGTGTCGGAAAATCCGATGGAAAAAGTCAGATGGAGCCCACACACGGTCGGAATTTCTGACAACACGCTCCGATCGCACATTTTCCGTCGGAAAATCTAACCGTGTGTACGGGGCATTATACTGCATTCAATCATTGATTCAAGAATTCCAGGTATGGATATGTTTACATAGTTGTAGTAATCCAGCTTGGACCAATGTAACTATGCATATACTATACCTGTGGTGTCCCCCTGGAATCTGGAAATCACTGTAGTAGGCACTGCTACTCCACTGATCTCCACTAGTCTCTGAGTCTCCTGCTGAACAGCTGCCCTGCTGTATTCTGAACACACGAGGTTAGCCGCTGGGCATGGGTGCCAATCACAAAATGCTTTGCATTTTTTCAATGAATGCAAAGCATTCTCTGATTTGACGAGGTGGAGAGTGTGATGTCACCACCTCTCCACCTTGTTAAATCAGAGAATACTTAGCATGCCTTGAGAAGATGCAAAGCGATCTCTGAATGGCACCCATGCCGAGCAGCCGACCTCTGGTGATCACAATGCAGCCACTTGGCATGTGACCCAGAAGCTAGTAGAGATCACCGGAGTAGAGATGCCAGCTTCCACAGGGATTCCACAGGTATGGAATATGCATAATTACATCGGTCCAAGCTGGAACAATGTTACTATGTAAAAATATCCATACCTGGAATTCTTCTTCCAAGATCTAAATTATTTCATCTGTTACTTTAAATAGCCAATATATAAAAATAAGTTAAAAAAAAAAACACTTGTCGGCATTTACTTTTTGCACGTTCATTATTTAAAGGAGTTGTAAAGGCAGAAGGTTTTTTTTTATCTTAATGCCATCTGTGCATTAAGATAAATAACCTTCTGTGTGTAGCAGCCTCCCCAGCACCCCCCAATTACCTACCTGACCTCCTTCTCTCTCCAGCAATGTCCATGATCCTCTCAGCCATCCAGTACACTCCTCCTGATTGGCTGAGACAGAACAGCGGCGCTATTGGCTGCAGTCAGCCAATCAGGAGAGAGAGTGGGCGGGGCCAAGTCAGGGCTCCGTGTCTGAATGGATACACGGAGCTCTGACTCGCTTGGCTTGGGTGACAACCTGTAACGAGCTGCTGTCTGAGGGGCACTCAAAGGAGGGAGGGGCTAGTGGCAATAAAGAAGGGCCCGAGAAGAGGAGGATCTGGGCTGCTCTGTGCAAAACTAACTGCACAGAGGAGGTAAGTATAACATGTTTGTTATTTAAAAATAAAAAAAAGCGAGCCTTTACAATCACTTTAAAGTGTTACTAAAAAAAAAAAAAAAAGTCTGAAATTCCGCTTTAAAGTGTTACTAAACTCACAACAGTAAAATCAGTCTGTATATGCAGTAAAGCATGCTTCTTATACTCACAGTGGAACCTAAGGGGTAATCCTTCGCATTGTGTGAAAAGGCTGTTTGACCCTGTCTTCTCTGATCCCCCCCCTTCTTCCACTGTCCCCAATCCATCTCCTGATAAGACAGAGCCCTTGGAGTCACTCTGCACATGCTCAGTTTAGTGTGTATTGCTAGAGAGTTTTTTTTTTGTGTGAACAGCACATGGCCAATCAGCACTGTCCAGACAGAGGGTCAGGTGTCCTGCAGCTTCATAGGACAGTCAGAGTAGAATGAAAACTCCTCTTACAAGCTTTAACCAGACACTGATAGAAGGCACAAGACTGCTATATACTGCTGATGAAAAAAGGTGTTTAGCAGTTTATATTTACTAAAATAATTGCATTTCCATGTTCTGTGGGAGACCAGATATAGTGAATACAGGCTCCTGGGTTTAGTAGTAGTGGGGGGGGGGTGATAGGGGTGTCTTGTTTGCCTGGGTAACTTGTGCTAAAAGTTGTCCATCTTTCCCATCTCAGAAAGCTGGCAGGTACTGTATGGCCATAACATTCAGACGCAATGTGATCTTTGGGTAGAATTTAGTCTGATGGAGTTTAGAACAGAAGTTTTTGGTAAGAAAGCGATATTTTTTTTTACTGAAACTAGTAATGTGATTTGGAATGGCTGACCCATACCCTACAGATTCATGTGCCATGTGCATTTAAATGATAGGTCCACTTTAATGGGATTAGAAGTATGGATGGATTTCCACTTCACTTGAAGCAGATTACAGTCAGTCCCAAATGCCCAGCAGTGTACGTCTTCCATATGACACTAATTACACACTGAAATTATTATGTGATTCTCTTTGACATTGAGTGACATTTATAAAGCCAGCACAGTTCATTGAATGGCTTAAGTCTTGTTGATAACAAAGCAAAAAACGTCTAAAGTGTAACATTTTTTTTAAGGATATGTAATGTAAAATATAAACGTGGTGGATAGAATACAAATGTAATATGATCTGAGCGGAATTAGAAAGTGTGAGATTTGTAGAACCATTTCTGATTATAGACATTTTGGTAGATCTCAGTTCACAGGTATTATTATATCCAGATGCAATACAAGGAACATGCATCCCCTCTCTATAGTTTGCCTAATTTTTGATCTGTTTATTTAAAGTACTCATCCACTTGTACATAAATCATTTGTGTTTGTAGAACGGCACATTCTGTTTATATGACCGTTTTTATTTTCCAGATGTTTAAGGAGGTAAATTAGGTTAGCCTCTCTTGGTCCTGTCGTCTGCGCTCTCCCTGCAGTAAGCCCCTCATTCACATTTTGGTGGGATTAATTTACTAAAAACGCAGAATGCATAATCTGGTGCAGCTCTGCAGAGAAACCAATCAGCTTCCAGGTTTTATTGTCAAAGCTCAACTGAACAAGCTGAAGTTAGAAGCCGATTGGCTACCCTGCACAGTATTAGTAAATCAACCCCATAGCGGAAGTGTAGCTGGGTGATTTAGAGGCTTTTTTGTAGTACAAGAGCACATTTTTTTTGGCCCCATTAGATTTTAACCACTTTACGCCCATGCTATATCTGAAAGACAGCTACAGTATGGGCTTTTTTTTGCCGTGTTCATTCCCTGTTCGTGCTGCCCGCGCGCCCCCCTGCGGCGTGCCCGGGCACACTTTGTGATTGCCAAGTCCTTCGGACTCAGGTGATCACAGATCATGGTACAGGCCCAATTACAATGGCCCTTTACCACGTGATCAGCTGTCAGCCAATGACAGCTGATCACAGGATGTAAACACAAGCTGGTTATCGGCTTTTCTTTCCTCACGCTGACAATGTGAAGAGAGGTGAAGAAAGCCGGTAACTGGCTTCTGTTAAAGGGACATCGGCTCTGATAATCAGGGCACTGATTATGAGTGTCCTGATTATCAGTGCAGTCCCAACAGTGCCCACCAGTACTGCCAATCAGTGCCCACATTAGTGCCCATCAGTGCTACCAGTTAGTGCCTCATCAGCAGTGTCACCTAGCAGTGCAGCCTCTCGGTGGCCATCAGTGCTGCCTACCAGTGACTATCAGTGCCCATCAGTGCCACCTATCAGTGCTGCCTAACTTCGTGTTTCAAACTTTATCATACCCGGGATGTCTACTAGACTCTTGTTTGAACAGATTTAAGTGTGTTATTCCTAAGAATTACAGGCCTACAATATAACAGTAGATGTTGATCTGTTGTATATGATTCTAATTAATATCAATAAAGTCCATAGGTTGACTATAGATTAAATTGGGATCTTTATATAAACAAATCCCAATTTAAAATATCAGAAGGAAGATAATATCTGAATAAGTGGTTGATTTACTAAAGGCAAATAGTTGCTCCAGAGCTTAGTCAATGAGCAGAAGCTCTGCTGACTTCCATCATCCAATCATGTGCAAGCAAAAATGCTGTTTTTTAAATTTTCCTTGCCTGTGATTGGGTACTCTTTGCAAAGTGAAGCTTTACCTCATTTACTAAGCTCTGGAGCAACTGCACTTGCAAAGTGCACAGTCTATTTGCCTTTATCAAATCAACCCCTAAGGCTCGGTTCACACTGGGGCGACTTGTCAGGCGACCTAGTCGCCTGAGAAGTCGCCTCCCGTTCTGTGCTATGGAACCGTTCTAATCGGAGCGACGCAAGTCGCTCCGACTTAGAAAAAGGTTCCTGTATTACTTTGGGGGCGACTTGGGGCGACTTGCATAGACTTCTATGCAGAAGTCGTCTCGCAAGTCGCCCCGGCAGTCGTTTGCAGGTCGCCTCGCTGAGGCGACCTGCAAGTCGTGCCGCCCATGTGTGAACCGAGCCTAAGTGTCCTAGATGTATCTTTCTCTCCTCAAGATACAATAAAAGTTGAAGAGTAGATGATGGCCTGCAGATTGCTCACATGTGTAGTCGGACCATAAATTAGTAATTTGTTTTAGGCTCAGCAATCGGGTTGATTTACTAAAGATAAATAGACTGTGCACTTTGTAAGTGCAGTTGTACTCTGCAAGGGCATTTGCGCCAGAGCTTAGTAAATGAGGTGAAGCTTCACTTTGCAAAGAATACCCAATGACATATATTTTTATCCACAGAATATAAGCCTCAGTAACTGTGAATAGTATATTGTTGGTTATCAATATTAATTTAGATTGCATGCAAAAGATGCAGGTCTACTTTTGTTTCTTGTTGAATCTTTAGCTTTGGAACTAATTCACCAAGTGCCATTAGTATATTTTTACCTGCTGATACTATAACTGGGATTGATCTGAGACTTTTATCCAAAGTTGAAGGTTTCGGGTTTTTTTTATCCCTCTTTTATTGGTTGAACCAGATGGACTTGTGTCTTTTTTCTTGTTCAATCTTTTTTATTGTTGTAAAAAAGAACACAGAGTGTACTCCAATATAAAAGGAGACATAAGGTATACATACAAATGGATGTGTGTCTTTTTTTTCAACCGGAGTAACTATGTAACTATGTACCTTTTCATAAAGAAGATATTCATAGACCTTTAATTTATGATTGCATGGAAACATCTCTATTGGAAAGATTATTGGTGTAATTTGGGTATACAGTAAAACCATGGATTGCGAGCATAGTTCGTTCATGAAACATGCTTGTAATCCAAAGCACTTGTATATCAAAGCGAATTCCCCCATAAGAAATAATTGAAACTCAGATGATTCATTCCACAACCATTTATTCATAAATCCTTCAGTTTAAAGTCCATATAAAATGATTATAGCAATGTGATAGGTTGTGTAACCGTAAATAGTCCATCCACAAATGGAAGCCTCCACAAGGGGATTAGAAGCAAAATCCAGCAGGAGCTCCAGAGTATAAAAGAGAAGAGAGGCGCCTCTAAGTGTAGCAATATGGTTACATTTATTGATGGTACAACATTTAGCAACTCACATGGTTGATGATTAAAAGAGGCACATCTAAGTATGCAGCTGTCTACATAGACCAGGGGTAGGCAATCTCGGCACTCCAGCTGTGGTGAAACTACAAATCCCATCATGCCTCTGCCTCTAGGAGTCATCCCTGTGATTGTCAGGGTCTTGCAATGTCTCATGGGACTTGTAGTTTCACCACAGCTGGAGGGCCCGAGGTTGCATACCCCTGACATAGACTCCGCTCCGCCGGCTCTCACCGCTGTCGGTCTGTAATCGTGACCGGGAAGACTACCCTGCAGTAGAGCGATCTGAAAGCGAGGCTTGAAACGCTCGTGGAGTGGAGCGTGGAAGGGATGATGTCGATGGCGGTGCGGAGGATGGTCTATGTGGACAGCTTCACCCCGGATGCCTGCATACGTAGATGTGCCTGTTTTAATCATCAACCATGTTACTTGCTAATTGTTGAACCTTCATTCGATGTAACCATATTTCTACACTTAGAGGCGCCTTTCTTCTATTTTATACTCAGTTGTGACGTGATGCTAATTGTATATCAAGACATCGCTTGTATATCAAGTCAAAATGTATAAAAAAAACGTTGCTTGTCTTGCAATACGCTCTCAGACCAAGTTACTCTCATTCCCAGGTTTTACTGTCATTCTCTACATGCAAGTTTATGTAGATTACTACAAATTATAGAAGAGGCTATTTTAGTGTGGCATTTTTTTATTTTTTTATATGTTTTAATTCTATGGTCGTTAATTTTGCACATTTGAATAAGAATCTTTTTTTTGTCCAAGATCTTTTTGTATTGTTCTTTATACTTATTGTTGTTATACCTGAAGGTTTCTTGTAAAATTTCAACATTAATATAATATTTGAAGAGAGGGTTATTCTAGATATGTTTTCTAAAAAAAAAAAATTGCTTTCATAGAATACTATCATTGCTAGCCACAGTGTAAGTGCAGGATTTATAAAGGAGCATCAGAGCTAATATAGATTCCTAATACAGATTCCCCTGTTTTTTATTTTGTGTCTCTTTCAAGCTTCTATTCTTCTGTTCCAAGCCCTGATGAAGCAGGAGTTTTGCTGCCCCCAAAACGCGTATGGTCGAATTGTGAACTATTTAAATATTTTGGGGCTCATTCACCTTATGGTCTGGCACCCATTTGTGTATGTTACATTGATAGAGTGCTAGACATTTTTTAAGGCAAAAACCTTGCCTCTCTTTTCACATTTTCTCAGAATGTTTGTGATGAAACTGCGATCAGTCTGGCAGCGTTGGCGATGTTGCATGGTAGTGAGTAACCACTTCTCTTTTACGGCTTTGCAGTTCTCTTCTCCTTTCTAAAATAGACATTTGTAACAGGCTCTACATAAACAAATGTGACAAACGGAAGCAACCGCTTGAAATTGCATAATTTTTGTTATCCTCTACACCGTCATATGGTAAGGAATGCCCTCTTTGGAAGAGTCTGCTCTGACAGCAAATTTTAATTGTGACTATGTTGTGTAACTCACGGTGTCCCTTAAATGGACAGAATATAGGACCAAAGGAATAGTGGATTAGACTGATCAAGCAGAAGCTGAAACATCATTGCTATGGGAAGCAGCAATGTTTTCCTTTTAAGATACAGAAATACAGAAAGGAGCGCCAGACCGAAACCGGATGAAAGAGTCCAAGATAGTTTTAAAAGGGTTGTAAAGTCAGAAGGTTTTTCATCCTAATGCATTCTATGCATTAAGATAAAAATCCTTCTGTGTGCAGCAGCCCCCCTCAGCCCCCCTAATACTTACCTGAGCCCCATCTCTGTCCAGCGATGTCCACGAGTGCCTCAGCCATCCGGGACTCTCTTTCCTGATTGGCTGAGACACAGCAGCTGCACCAGTGGCTCCCGCTGCTGTCAATGAAACTCAGATAGACAATCAGGAGAGAGAGGGGGTGGGGCTAAATGGCAGCTCCATGTCTGAATGGATACACAGAGCTGCAGCTCAGCTCGGGTGCCCCCATAACAAGCTGCTTGCTGTGGGGGCACTCACCAGGAGGGAGGGTCCAGGAGCTCCAGCCAGGGACCCAAGAAGAGGAAGATCAGGGCTGCTCTGTGCAAAACCACTTCACAGAGCAGATAGGATAGCAGAATAGGTTTGTTGTTCTCAGACCAAGTTACTCTCATTCCAAGGTTTTACTGTCATTCTCTACATGCAAGTAGATTGCATGTAGATTACTACAAATTATACAAGAGGCTGTTTTAGTGTGGCATTTTTTTCTTTTTTTTAATGTTTTAATTCTATGGTAGTTAATTTTGCCCATTTGAATAAGAATATTTTTTTGTACAAGATCTTTTTGTATTGTTCTTTATATTTATTGTGATACCTGAAGGTTTCTTGTAAAAGTTCCACATCGATATAATATTTGAAGAGAGGGATTTTGTAGATATTGTAGGTATGTTTTCTTAAAAAAAAAAATTACTTTCATAGAATACTATCATTGCTAGCCACAGTGTAAGTGCAGGATTTATGAAGGAGCATCAGAGCTAATATAGATTCCTAATACAGATTCCTCTGTTTTTTATTTGTTTTGAGTCTTTGATTTAGACTGAGAATTTGAATCTTTCTTTTAAGTCCTGATTGGCTATCTGAGTTTCATTGACAGCAGCGGGAGCCAATGGTGCAGCTGCTGTGTCTCAGCCAATCAGGAGAGAGAGTCCCAGACTGCTGAGGCACTCATGGATATCGCTGGACAGAGATGGGGCTCAGGTAAGTATTAGGGGGGCTGAGGGGGGCTGCTGCACACAGAAGGCTTTTTATCTTAATGCATAGGATGCATTAGGATAAAAAAAACCTTCTGACTTTGTTGTTTTAGCAGAAAAAAAACAAGATAATTGATTAAAAAGTCCTATAAAAACATCTAATGTGTCTCAGGGGCAACAGCACTTGCATGCATGTGTAGTCAGATAAAGGAAAACTTCAAACAAGCTCAATAGCTCTGGTGAGGCAGATCTTACACAGCAAGGCTTCCCTTGAATGGGCACCCAACAGAAGCTCAAACAATAGAAATACAGAAAAGAGTGCCAGACCAAAACCAGATAAAAGAGACCAAGATAACTTTAATTGTTGGTAATAAAGGCATATAAAAACAGCCACGTTTTGGGGCAACAACACTCCCCTTTTATCAGGGCTTAACACAGGATCAAAGGGATTGTAAAGTCTCATTTTTTTTCTATTAAAATAACAAACATGCTATGCCCTGTACACACGAGTGGACTTTTCAACCGGACTGGTCAGGCGGACCGAATCCGGTGGTCAATCCGACCATATGTGGGCTTCATGGGACCTTCAGCGGACTGTTTCTGTCGAAAATCTGATGGGCATTAGATTTGGAACATGTTTCAAATCTTTACGTCGGAACTCCGCCGGACCCAGTTCCTATCGAGAAATCCGCTTGTCTGTATGCTAGTCCGACGAACGAAAACTGACGCTAGGGCAGCTATTGGCTACTGGCTATCAACTTCCTTATTTTAGTCCGGTCATACATCATTACGTACGAATCCGTCGGACTTTGGTGTGATCGTGTGTAGGCAAGTCCTTTCGTTCAAAAGTCCGTCGGAAAGACTGTCGGAACTTTGTTGCCGAAGTCCGCCCGTGTGTACAGGGCATTATACTTACCAGCTCTGTGTAGTGGTTTTGCACAGTGCAGCCTCGATCCTCTTTTTGGGTCCCTAGCTGGAGCACCTGGCCCCTCCCACCTGTAGAGTGCCCCCACAGCAAGCAGCTTGCTATGGGGGCACCCAAGCCGAGCCGCAGCTCTGTGCATCCATTCAGACACAGAGCCACGGTTCGGCCCCGCCCCCTCTGTCTCCTCATTGGCTACCTGAGTTTGATTGGCAGCAGTGGGAGCCAATGGTGCTGTTGCTGTGTCTCAGCCAATCAGGAGGGAGAGTCCTGGATGACTGAAGCACTTGTGGGGGTTGAGGGCGGCTGCTGCACACAAAACGCCTTTTATCTGAATGCATAGAATGCATTCAGATAAATAACCTCCTGCCTTTACAACCCCTTTAAACTTGGGTTGACTGAGACTATACAGTGACCTCACAGATCTGTGGAAGAACCAGTATTGAACTCTACACATGGAGTAACAACATGACAGCAGTAACAGCAGATCCTCACCCTCTTTGTTCATTTGCCATCCTTTTTTTTTTTTTGGCCATAATTTTTTTTGTTCCCCTTTCCCCATTACACAATTGAATATTAAATGTTTTTTTTACTGGGGAAGTACTTTTTTGTGGGTCCCAACCTCACTTTATTGTCTGTATGGCTACCCTACCATTGAGAACTTCCATAGTGTAGGAATGCATACAATTACAGCCTTACAATTGCCAACCTCAGTGCTCTGCTCTTGTGTGTATGCTGACATTTATTAGTCATTTTAATTTTTTTTTTTTTTTTAATCACATTTTTTTTTTATTTTTATAATCATACATACAAACAGATAACATATCAAATAAGTTCATTAAAGAGGAAGTAAACCCTGATGGGTTTTACTTCCTCTTTGTTTCCCTTTAGGAGATATTTCTTGCACCTACAGATAAGCCTTAATCTAGGCTTACCTGTAGGTAAAAGTGGTCTGTAGGGTTTACAATCACTTTAAATATCTGAAGTTATTAAATGATATAAAAAAAAAAGAAAAAAACACAAAACAAACACACACAAAAAAAAAAAAAAAAGGAAGTGAAAATAACAAAACAAAAACATAAACCAAACAAACCTTGCACCTCTTGTATCAAATTCACTTATATAATAACCAAAGCATAATGGGAGCATAAATACAGTCTGCTAATCAAATTAAGTTAAGCTCCCTTATATCAGTTATCAAACTATGGAAGCATCTTCCCTGCAACTTCAGTTTATCTTTCTTTTGTATATTAATTTCTTCTTCTTCTCATCTATTCCACTTCCTTGCACCTCAGCGCCGAGCCCCCTGGGACCGTCACTCATCTCCTTACTCCCAGCTATCTCCATTGCCTTTACTTGTCTCTACTAGATAAACCGTCAAAGTGCGTTGCTAGGTTCTATCCACCATGACCATAGTTTATCAAACTTTTGTGGTGTACCGCTATGCTTATACGTTAATTTTTCTCTTTTAAGTATATAATTAAGTTTTTTAATCCATTCTTTATGGGTTGGATGATCAGCAGATAACCATTTTTGTAGAATACCTTTACGTGCAAAGTAGCTAAGAGCTGCAGGTAATGCACCATCAGGTATTATTCCCAATAACGCAACTTTGGGCGTTCCTATTATCTCAGTAAAGCATAGTAAATTTAGGGTTGTGAATATATTTTCCCAATAACGATGAAGCTTCGGACATCGCCAAAGCATGTGGAGAAGAGAACCATTGAATGGAGCGCATCTTGGGCATAACGGTGTTATATTTTTTTTCACAAGCATGGAGTTTTTGTGGGGTAAAATGAGCCCTATGTATAATAAAGAGCTGGGATAATAGCCTTTGAGAAGGCGAAAGAGATATCTTGGAAAGTGTTTCCAGAGCTCGTATCCAGTCCACCTCATCTAGATCTTCTATGTCATCTTGCCACCGGACAAAACTATTTTTATGTTTTTCTATATTCTCTATTATTTGTAAGTTGGAATAATAATTCTAGTAATTTTGGGATGCTGCCAAACATCAAAGCCCTGAAGAAGGGGCATTGATGCCCTTGAAACATGTTGACTTTTTTCCTTGAAGATTTGAGCAAATAAAAGGACAAAATGTTAAATAGTTCGCCTTTGGACCCCTTATATTTGAAGCTCCTACACCTCAATTTATTTAAAGGCGATCAGAGTAGAGCAATCATCTGATCAGCATGCTATTGTTTTTTTACTGTTTAGTGCCAGCCTATATTGCTGAGCTGTAATGTAGTCCTTTTAAAGTCCTGGAGAGGGCAGGACCTGGTCATGATGTCTGGCAGGAATGTCTGAATCACAAGACTGCCTGAAAAGAATTAGTAAAATTGTACCCATGTATGCATTTCAATTGCTTGCCTACATTTCAGCGTGAAGTATTCTTTCACTGTCCTTGTACTGTACTTATTGTAAAAGAATGTGACCTGAGGGAGTTTGTCCCCCTTCCAGTGTCATCCCCAGAGGAGTCAATGATCCCTCTGTCCAGGTGCAGTTGTGCTGATGTTAGCAGATTGGAGAATCTGTAAAATAAAAATTCTACCACCAGCATCTTTGCAAATTTATCCTTACTGGCGTCTGTTTTTATTTCCAATCTAAAACACAAAAAATGATGATGTATATTATAAAACAATGACCTGTGACTAATCAGCGTGGCCACCTGTGGCTTGTGCAGGATGTGTTCATATTCAGTGGGCTTTGTCAGCATGTTGCGGTGGTGAGAATTCAGCACATACTCCTCCGTTCCCCTTTATCTGCTGTGCATTCCTAAAGGTTTCCAGATAATGCATCTGAGCTGACTCTATGGAATGAATCACCGGGAACTCAGGGGTAAGAGCTGCTCATTTTCTACTGCAAAAATTAAAATAGCAAGAGTTGGGGCTTATTATACTTTTGTACCTTTCAGCTGATTTCAATGGGAAATGTTTTCATAGTTTTTGTAGCAAACATTTTAGGCTGCTCATGACTTGTAGTTGAAGTGAACCTGTCAATTTTATTACTAAGGAGCGTATTTATTTTAAAAAAATGTCACAGAGTGATTCCTCCTGTGAAATTGCATGTACTTTTGTTCTTTGGGAACACCAACAAAAATAAAAAAGTTATTGGGCTGTTTTCATTCCAGGTTGGATGTTCTTAGTTCGCGAGAATAGTGTGAATCAGGAAAATGCTACATTATGGCCACTACATGGAGCTGACAGTAGTAGTAAAATACATATTTATTTCCTTTACTCATATGCTCCACCTACAGGCCATTATCCAGCAAACATGCTAGGTCCAGTTGGCTGAATGGAGAGGAAAGTGAAGATCACTACAATGGTCAGCCTTCTTGGATACAAATTGTGAAAAAATCTGTTCTGGCTGATTGGCTTTCTTCCATGAACTTGGTCATGGTCATGGAGAAGCTACAAATGCAGAGAATCCAGTACATTCCTGGCAGCAACCAGCCATGGTGCATGGTGGTATGGTCACAAGATGGCTGGTGCTATCATCATATAAGTAGGAGAAATTATATTTCTCCAGCACACCAAGTTCCAAATTGAGGACAAGACATTTATTCATCAGCCATAAGAAGCAACGTTTTGAAGACCATCAGGGGCCTCTTCTTCAGGCAGCACAAACAACTAACAAGTAACAGCGTTTTAAAATACCATATAAGATCACCAATAGACCATCTGGTTTTGTATGTAACTGGGCCTTGGGATTTTCAGGCTGGTTGCCTTGGCTGGGATAAGCTTATTATTATGTAGACCATCCAGTATTTGCCCCCGTCTCTGACTGGGCTTTGGGATTTTCAGGCTGGTTGCCATGGCATGTATTTGCTTTATGTTATTTAGACCATTCGGTTTTGGTCCCCGTTTCTGATTGGACCATGGGATTTTCAGGCTGGTTACCATGGCTGGGATATGCTTATTACTGTAGACCATACAGTTTTGGCCCTTGTCTCTAAATGGGTCTTAGGATTTTCAGGCTGGTTGCCATGGCTGGGATATGCTTATTAATATAGTCCTTATTGGAGGTATGCGGGGTTTGGACTTAACATGGCCATGATTTCTGTCTCTCATGTTTCCAATATTTGGTAACTACTTGGGTTGTATTGATCGTTTGTTGTGGGTTGTTGTTTTGGTTACTTAGTTACATAGTTTGTGAGGTTGAAAAAAGACACAAGTCCATCCAGTTCAACCTGTATATGTGCGTTTATGTTAATAGTACATTGTATACCCCTATATGTTGTGGTCATTAAAGAACCCATCTAATAGTTTTTTGAAATTATCGATGCTCCCCACTGATACCACTGCTTGTGGAAGAGAATCCCACATCCTTACCGCTCTGACAATAAAGAACCCTCTATGCAGTTTAAGGTTAAACCGCTTCTCATCTAATTTTAGTGAATGGCCGCGTGTCTTTTTAAACGCCCTTTCACCAAAGAGTTTTTTCCCCTAAGCTAGGGTCACCAGTATGGTATTTGTACATTGATATCATATCCCCTCTCAGGTGTCTCCTCTCCTGAGAGAATAAGTTCAATACTTGTTGTCTTTACCCATAGATGAGATCCTCCAGTCCCTTAATTAGCTTTGTTGCCCTTCTCTGGACTCTCTCCAGTTCTAGCACATCCCTCCTGAGGACTGGTGCTCAGAACTGGATGTATATAGTTGTATAGTATATAGTGGGAGAATTATCGTTTTATCTCTGGAGTGAATCCCCTTTTTAATGCATGCCAATATTCTGTTGGCTTTGCTTGCAGCAGCTTGGCATTGCATGCCATTGCTGAGCTGGTCATTAACTAGGACCCCCAGGTCCTTCTCCATCCAAGATTCTCCCATAGGTTCTCCCCCTAGCGAGTAAATTGCATTCATATTTTTGGCACCCGAATGCTTTACTTTACATTTTTCAACATTAAAGCTCATTTGCCATGTAGTTGCCCACGCCATTAATTTGTTTAGGTCGTCTTGTAAGGAAACCTTACAAGAAGTTATTGCCCCACTTAACTTTGTATCGTCCGCAAATACTGAGATTGAGCTGTTTATCCCATCCTCCAGATCGTTTATGAATAGATTAGACAGGATTGGTCCCAGGACAGAACCCTGGGGGAAACCACTTTCCACACCAGACCATTCCGAGTACTCCCCATTTATCACCACCCTTTGGACTCGCCCCTGTAGCCAGTTTTCAATCCAGGTACTCACCCTATGATCCATGCCGAGAGACGTTAGCTTGTACAGTAATTGTTTGTGGGGAACGTATCGAATGCCTTTGCAAAATCCAGGTACACCACATCCACAGCCCTTCCTTTATCTAGATGGCAGCTCACTTCTTCATAGAAGGTTAATAGATTGGTCTGGTAAGAACAATTCTTCATGAATCCATGCTGATTACTGCTAATGATACCGTTTTCATTACTGAAACCTTGGATATAATCCCTTATCATCCCCTCCAAGAGCTTGCAGACTATTGATGTTAGGCTAACTGGTCTGTAGTTCCCAGGGATATATCACGGCCCTTTTTAAAATATTGGTGCCACATTGGAATGGTACCAGTCGATTAGAGAAAAGCCAGTCAGTAAACTGTCCACCTAAATTAGGAACAATGGTCTGGCTATCACTCGAATTCCTTAAGGACCCTCGGGTGTAAGCCACGTATTTATGTTATATTCTGTTTTATCCTCTGTTAGCCTCGAGGATGCTTCCTGCGACACGCTATGAAAATTAACATTACAGTCTTGATTACTGTATCCCCCTGTTTCCCTTGTGAAAACTGAGGAGAAGAATATATTCAAAACCTTTGCCATCTCTCCGTCTTTTGTAACCAGATTCCCTTCATCATTCCTTTTGGGGCCAATATGTTCTGACCTCCCTTTTTTATTATTTATATACTTAAAGAATTTCTTGTTTTTTTTTTTACTCTCCTCCGCTATGTGCCTTTTGTGTTCTATCTTAGCCGCCCTGATTGCACCCTTACATTTCTTATTGCATTCTTTGTAATTCTTATTGCATTCTTTGGTGGGGGGCTTTGATTGGCTTATGCAATCTATTTAAACAATGTGTTACATGTTTGCTGTCACTACCGCTGGAGGAAGAGGCCCTTAGTGGCCTTGAAATGATTTTGAACATTGAATGCTGGTACTATTGAATCTTATAGAGAAGCTACAAACACATGAATGTGACCTCATGGATTGAACATTTTCTAATGTCTATAGGCACCATTAGTTTGATTTTAAAGTACAGCTTTACTATGGGTGCCAATAAAAAAATCTCCCAATCTAACTATTTTAGATTCATGTATAACCACTTGCCGACCGTCTCACGCCGATATACGTCGGCAAAGTGGTACAGGTGCGCAAAACAACGTACCCGTACGTCGCTGCGGACTCGATGTCCGCCGGTGGCCCGCGGTTGTGGCACAAGGCATTTCCCTGTTCTGCCTAGCAACATGACAGGGATCTACTGCTCCAAGTGATCGGGAGCAGTGATCTCTGTCATGTTCTAGTGAGCCCATCCCCCCTACAGTTAGAACGTGCTGAGGGAACACAGTTAACCCCTTGATCGCCCCCTAGTATTTAACCCCTTCCCTGCCAGTGACATTTGCACAGTAATCAGTGCATTTTTATGGCACTGATTGCTGTATAAATGCCAATGGTCCCAAAATAGTGTCAAAAGTGTCCAATCTGTCCGCCGCAATGTCGCAGTCACGATAAAAATCGCAGATCGCGCTATTACTAAAAAAAAAAAAAAATTATTAATAAAAATGCCATAAATCTATCCCCTATTTTGATAACTTTTGCGCAAACCAATCAATATACGCATATTGTAATTATTTTTTTTACCAAAAATATGTAGAAGAATACATATTGGCCTAAAATGTGGAAGATATTTAGTTTTTTAATATTTTTTGGGGGATATTTATTATAGCAAAAAGTGAAAAATATTGCTTTTTTTTCAAAATTGTCGCTCTTTTTTTGTTTATAGCGCAAAAAATAAAAACCGCAGAGATGATCAAATACCACCAAAAGAAAGCTCTATTTGTGGGGAAAGAAAGGATGTCAATTTTGCTTGGATACAACGTCGCACGACCGCAAACTTTTCAGTTAAAGCAACACAGTGCCATGTTGCAAAAAAGGGCTTGGTCAGGAAGTGGGTAAATCCTTCCTGGGGTTGAAGTGGTTAAAAGCTTGCTATTGTTTTTCTCCCTTATAAGTCACCATCAGTGGAGTCCACTGAGACAGGCCTAAACACAAGTGGTCACCCGAAGCCATGAATGTGTGAGGATAGTCAGACTGTGACACATTTTTCTGACACCCTACAATTTTGTGTCCAGTACATAGGGGTCTGATTATTAAAGCCCCATGACTTTATCTAGGTTCGCAGTTTGTTTTAACACCTTCTAATTTTCTAATTTACATTGTGCATAGAGCCGCTAATCTCTAGAACATACACTATATTACCAAAAGTATTGGCACACATGAATTTAATGGCATCCCAGTCTTAGTTCGTAGGGTTTAATATTGATTTGGCCCATCCTTTGCAGCTATAACAGCTTCAATTCTTCCGGGAAGGTTGTCCACAAGGTTTAGGAGTGTGTCTATGGGATTGTTTGACCATTCTTCCAGAAGCCCATTTGTGAGGTCAGGCACTGATGTTTGACGAGAAGACTTGGCTTGCAGTGTCCGCTCTAATTAATCCCAAAGGTGTTCTATGGGGGTGAAATCTTTTTTATGAGCTTTTAGTAGGAGACAACTGCGATAACCCACACTGAGTTTGAGCCTCACACCTTTGTAAACTGATTTCTTAAAGCGTAGGCAAGGCCAAAACTTTATTTTTTTTACACAAATTCCACTCAGGTTATTTTTTGCTGTCCTTCTGGGTAAACTTCCCTTCACTTAATTTCTGAGAAGTGAGAAGAAATTTTGCCAAGGCCAGGCTAATTCCCATCTTAGACAGTTTTAGAACATTTGTACCCTTTGTATGATTTCCCCTCGCCTTTTTGATTTCATGACAGTTCTAAAATTGCGGATTTCCTCTTACTTTCTGTGTGGGTGAAAGTCAACTATATTACCAAAAGTATTGGGACACATGAATTTAATGGCATCCCAATCTTCGTCCGTAGGGTTTAATATTGATTTGGCCCATCCTTTGCAGCTATAACAGCTTCAATTCTTCCGGGAAAGTTGTCCACAAGGTTTAGGAGTGTGTCTATGGGATTGTTTGACCATTCTTCCAGAAGCCCATTTGTGAGGTCAGGCACTGATGTTTGACGAGAAGACTTGGCTTGCAGTGTCCGCTCTAATTAATCCCAAAGGTGTTCTATGGGGTTAAGGTCAGGCCAGTCAAGTTCCTCCAACCCAAACTCGCTCATTCATGTCTTTATGGACCTTGCTTTCCAACATCTTTGCCACAAAGGACTTAAATGTAAGAATTTAGGAACTGATAGCATTGTTAGAATTATTATTTCTACCAGGAGGCAGGTCACGTTTCCAATCTTCCCTTTATACTGTTTGGGTTGTAACAACTAAAGTACACTACTGTGGAGGAGTAAGATTTCTGAGCACATGGCAAGAAAATTTTCAAACTAAAGCTGACTTCCCACTTTTAAAAGCATGGAGGCAGGGCCGTCTTTAATTTTGATTGGGCCCTGGGCAAACATTTTCTTGGGGCCCCCCCCCTCCATTCTGAGACATACAAAAAATAGCAGGTAGACTCAAAATCAGTTTACTGCAGCAGATCACGCAGCAATTGCAATTGTTTGCCAGAGGTTACAGCCTATCCTTACTGCTCACTGGCTGGTTTCTAGAGGTTACAACACATAATTTCTGCTTGCCGATTGGTTGCTAGAGGTTGATGTACATTATTAGCCCTCACTTGGTTGCTAGGGGTTACAGTACATCATTATCACTTA
This sequence comes from Aquarana catesbeiana, assembly GCF_042186555.1. Taxonomy (NCBI): domain Eukaryota; kingdom Metazoa; phylum Chordata; class Amphibia; order Anura; family Ranidae; genus Aquarana; species Aquarana catesbeiana. The sequence goes on from NC_133331.1 coordinate 44,330,950, forward strand.
CTGATTGGTTGCTAGAGATTAAAGCAGATCACTACTGTTCGCTGATTGGTTGCTAGAGGTTAATGCACATCATTACCTCTCACTGAGCAGTGGAGCAATCCCAAATAATTGAGCAAGTAAAGGCACATTAATACACATATTACAGGAGAGTGTCAGAGAGTGCAGACATACTGCAGGAGACAATCAGAGACTGTGGACATACTGCAGGAGACAATCAGAGACTGCGGACATACTGCAGGAGATTACCAGAGACTGCGGACTTACTGCAGGAGATTACCAGATACTGCGGACATACTGCAGGAGACAATCAGAGACTGCGGACATACTGCAGGAGATTACCAGAGACTGCGGACTTACTGCAGGAGATTACCAGAGACTGCGGACATACTGCAGGAGATTACCAGATACTGCGGACATACTGCAGGAGACAATCAGAGACTGTGGACATACTGCAGGAGATTACCAGATACTGCGGACATACTGCAGGAGACAATCAGAGACTGTGGACATACTGCAGGAGACAATCAGAGACTGCGGACTTACTGCAGGAGATTACCAGAGACTGCGGACATACTGCAGGAGATTACCAGATACTGCGGACATACTGCAGGAGACAATCAGAGACTGTGGACATACTGCAGGAGACAATCAGAGACTGCGGACATACTGAAGGAGACAATCAGAGACTGTGGACATACTGCAGGAGACAATCAGAGACTGCAAACATACTGCAGGAGATTACCAGAGACTGCGGACATACTGCAGGAGATTACCAGAGACTGCGGACATACTGCAGGAGACAATCAGAGACTGCGGACATACTGCAGGAGACAATCAGAGACTGCGGACATACTGCAGGAGACAATCAGAGACTGCGGACATACTGCAGGAGACAATCAGAGACTGCGGACATACTGCAGGAGATTACCAGAGACTGCGGACATACTGCAGGAGACAATCAGAGACTGCGAACATACTGCAGGAGATTACCAGAGACTGCGGACATACTGCAGGAGATTACCAGAGACTGCGGACATACTGCAGGAGATTACCAGAGACTGCGGACATACTGCAGGAGACAATTAAAGACTGCAGACATACTGCAGGAGACAATCAGAAACTGCGGACATACTGCAGGAGACAATCAGAAACTGCGGACATACTGCAGGAGACAATCAGAGACTGCGGACATACTGCAGGAGACAATCAGAGACTGCGGACATACTGCAGGAGATTACCAGAGACTGCGGACATACTGCAGGAGATTACCAGAGACTGCGGACATAGTGCAGGAGACAATCAGAGACTGTGGACATACTGCAGGAGATTACCAGAGACTGCGGACATAGTGCAGGAGACAATCAGAGACTGCGGACATACTGCAGGAGATTACCAGAGACTGCGGACATACTGCAGGAGACAGAGACTGTGGACATACTGCAGGAGATTACCAGAGACTGCGGACATACTGCAGGAGATTACCAGAGACTGCGGACATACTGCAGGAGACAATCAGAGACTGTGGACATACTGCAGGAGATTACCAGAGACTGCGGACATACTGCAGGAGACAATCAGAGACTGTGGACATACTGCAGGAGACAATCAGAGACTGCGGACATACTGCAGGAGATTACCAGAGACTGCGGACATACTGCAGGAGACAATCAGAGACTGTGGACATACTGCAGGAGACAATCAGAGACTGCGGACATACTGCAGGAGATTACCAGAGACTGCGGACATACTGCAGGAGACAATCAGAGACTGTGGACATACTGCAGGAGATTACCAGAGACTGCGGACATACTGCAGGAGACAATCAGAGACTGTGGACATACTGCAGGAGACAATCAGAGACTGCGGACATACTGCAGGAGATTACCAGAGACTGCGGACATACTGCAGGAGACAATCAGAGACTGTGGACATACTGCAGGAGACAATCAGAGACTGTGGACATACTGCAGGAGATTACCAGAGACTGCGGACATACTGCACGAGATTACCAGAGACTGCTGACATACTGCAGGAGATTACCAGAGACTGCTGACATACTGCAGGAGACAATCAGAGACTGCAGACATTATACAGGAGATGGTCAAAGAACTTTCAGCAATGCACAGCTTTACAGTTGAATAACACAGCTCAGGGTTTCAGCAGTCAGGCATTCTATGGTTGTAAGGACATACCTGGCCAGCCAAACTCACTACATACATTCAGGTGTGTGGGCGGGGCTTCCACTCTCTGCTCTCACTACAACAGTTCCACTGATGCTTTGTGTTGGGGGCTGCATCACCTATGAATTGGGGCCCCGATGACAGCTTTGCAGAGCGCACAGAGGATACAGGAGGATGTATTCCCGCGCTAGTCAGCTGAGAGGGGCGGGGCTGGGAGCTCCACTGACGCTCTGACCCCGCCCACGTGCAGCCTGTGTACTCGGAATAGAGCGTCTGTAGTGAGAGCCAGTGATTGGAGTGGGAGTGTCATTGGAGCTCTCGGCCCCGCCCCCGGACCTCTGTATTCACCAGCCAGTATAGAGGAGGCGGGGCCGGGAGCTCCAATGACACTCCCACTCCGATCACTGGCTCTCACTACAAGCCGTCACGTAGGCGGGGTCAGAGCGTCAGTGGAGCTCCCGGCCCCACCCCCTCTCAGCTGGTTAGCACGGAATACATCCTCCCGTGTCCTCTGCGCACTCTGCAAAGCTGTCATCGGGGCCCCAATTCACGGCTAGCGCGGGCCCCCCAACAAAGATTGGGCCCAGGGCAAGTGCCCCGTTTGCCCTGCGCTAAAGACGGCCCTGCATGGAGGAGTCTGTTAAAGTCTTGATTTAAATACAAGGAAAGTCAGGAAATAAGAGTTGTGAAGTGGCAAAAATGCTTGAGAAGCCAACACGTGAAATCTTTTTTATGAGCTTTTAGTGGGAGACAACTGCGATAACCCACACTGAGTTTGAGCCTCACACCTTTGTAAACTGATTTCTTAAAGCGTAGGCAAGGCCAAAACTTTATTTTTTACGTTTTTGATAAATTAGGGAAGGACACAAATTCCAATCAGGTTATTTTTTGCTGTCCTTCTGGGTAAACTCCCCTTCACTTAATTTCTGAGAAGTGAGAAGAAATTTTCCCAAAGCCAGGCTAATTCCCATCTTAGACAGTTTTAGAACATTTGTACCCTATGTATGATTTCCCCTCGCCTTTTTGATTTCATGACAGTTCTAAAATTGCGGATTTCCTCTTACTTTCTGTGTGGGTGAAAGTCAACACAAGGACAAATAGAGAATGTGAGTTTCCTCACTGGGAACACAGACTGTAATATAAACCTGACAAAGGATCCAACTCTTCTGTACTGTATCCCAAACTAAAAAACTTTTGCCATTGCCTCCAATTTCATTTATTTCTATTTTGTTCATAGCTGACACCTTTATCTTGACACATATGTGCTGCTGAATAGGGGCAATACGTACACTATATTGCCAAAAGTATTAGGACGCCTGCCTTTACACGCACATGAACTTTAATGGCATCCCAGTCTTAGTCCGTAGGGTTCAATATTGAGTTGGCCCACCCTTTGCAACTATAACAGCTTCAACTCTTCTGGGAAAGCTGTCCACAAGGTTAAGGAGTGTGTTTATGGGAATGTTTGACCATTCTTCCAGAAGCGCATTTGTGAGGTCGGGCACTGATGAGGATCAGAAAGCCTGGCTTGCAGTCTCTGCTCTAATTCATCCCAAAGGTGTTCTATCAGGTTGAGGTCAGGAACTTGACTGACCTACATAGAGTCCTGACCTCAACCTGATAGAACACCTTTGGGATGAATTAAAATGCAGACTGCGAGCCAGGCTTTCTCATCCACATCAGTGCCTGACCTCACAAATGCGCTTCTGGAAGAATGGTCAAACATTCCCATAGACACACTTCTAAACCTTGTGGACAGCCTTCCCAGAAGAGTTGAAGCTGTTATAGCTGCAAAGGGTGGGCCAACTCAATTATGAACCCTACTGACTAAGACTGGGATGCCAGTAAAGTTCATGTGCGTGTAAACGCAGCTATCCCAAAACTTTTGGCAATATAGTGTATGTGCCTGTGGGGCAGCACAGTGGTGTAGTGGTTAGCACTTCTGGTCTTGCAGCACTCAGCAGTCTCCAGTGTGGACCCTAACCAGAACACTACCTGCTTGGAGTTTGCGTGTTCTCCCTGTGCTTGCATGGGTTTCCTCTTAGTACCGCAGGTAGGTTACATATCTAAACTTGCCCCAGTGTGTGTATGAATGCAGGTGACATAGGGACCTTAGATTGTAAAGGCTTTAAGGGCAGGGACTGACATGAGCGTTGACTTGTAAAGCTCTGTGTAAAATGTTGCCTGTAATAAACAGAATCAATAGTGATCCAAAAATGCCCAACCTACCCAGTCGACTGCCTTGTATGGTGCAAAAAGACAGCTGTATTTTTTTTTTTATTTGGCGCGGTGTCCAGTTATTGTACAGTAACTGAAAGTAGTCAGCGTCAGTGGTTCTTTTTTAGGGTCTTGGTGTCAGTGACAGTAGCGGCTTGTGCTCCATTTTTCTTTTTTTTTTTTTTCGTCCAGTTCGGTGCCCCGAGCCCACCCTTTTTTTGAAGCCAATTAGAGCCTCAGGCTCTAATCATGTGCTTCAAAAAAAAAAAAAAAAACCCATTGAAATCCATGCGTCAGGTGCCCTGCATAAAGATTAGGGGGGTAGCGCCCCTGGGCCCCTAATGAAGCGACCGCCACTGGTCAGTGATGTCCTTTTGCAGACAAACCTTTTCAGTTGGTATAGTTGAGCCATCAGTACATTATACTACCAGAGTTATGAGTACCGAGCCATTCCACACTGATAAATATGATTCTGTTGGCTTGTAATTTTACCAAAAAAAGTTTTCATTTTCAACAAATAAATAAATGTTAATTAATTTACTTTAATATTTTAAGTACCTTACTCAGGGCTTTTTTTCTCAGAGAATAGTTGCAGGAACTCCTCCCTTCTGAGTCAGCCCTTGACTCCACCCCCTACCCACCTCCGAGCACCGTTCCTTGGTTCTACCCCTTACCCATCTCCCAGTACCACCTCTTTTAGAGAATACAGAGCCAAGTATCATTTTGTGGTGCTAAGTATTTTGTATGGAATTCGTTAATGATAACAAGAAAGGCAGTAAAAAAGATCTAGCAACAATAGATACACCCCAGCAACAATGGACCCCCAACAGCCAGCATCAGTAGACCAACAATTCACTCCCTGCAACATAGGACCCACCCCCAAGAAAAATAGATCCCCCACCAGCAACAATAGACCTCCACAGCAGCCAGCATCAATAGAGCCCTCCCTCCCAGCAACGATTGACCCCCCAGCAACATAAGACCGACCCCCAGCAACAATAGATTCCCATTGAGCAACAGAAGATCTCCCCAGCAATAATAGACCCCCTTCCACTGCAAAAATAGATCCCAGCATCAATAGACGCTCTAGCACACCCCAGCACCCCTTGCCAATCAGTTCTGGAGGTGACAGAACTGCGTTCCCCCACGTTCCTGCTGAAAAAAAAGCCCTGACCTTACTTAATCTTCATTAGTTCTTAAAACACACCTTTTACATTTACAAAAATAATGTATAATATTGAGTAATCTAGACAAAACTTTTAAGGTATGCGCTTTTCCATATTCTAATTGAGTTACATTTACTTTAAAAAAAGATCTTTTCATTTGACTGAAATTGCGGAAGCAGATGTTTGCCAAACATGCAACCGCACGAGTTTTGATGCTGTCGTTTTAAAGAGTTTGACGTCTTTTGAAACGTTGAAAACCGGCACGAGGCAGTTCCCATACATTTGAGGCCCATCAGGGCAAAAGAGCGCCACCAGTCACTACAAAGCCATGCAATGCCATTGAAAGGTAAGAGTGAACATTGAACAAATTATCGTTCACATGCTTTAAATGGTGCTTAACCACTTCCCGCCCTATTGCGGATTGACATCCGCAATGTGGCTCCATTATACTGACTGGGCGTCATATGACGTCCAGCAGTAGAAGCCGCTCGTGCGTGCCCCCGGGGGCATACCATATTATTGTATTATTGTTAAATAGCAACCTTCAAACATATATCAAATACATTTGGAAAATAAGTTTTACCAACTTAAAACAAATTAATATCACCTAAAACTATGGTTCCAGACAAGTGGTGTACTGGTGTAGTGGTTAGCATTTCGCCTCGTAGCAAAAGGGTCGCTGGTTCAAATCCCAACCACTACACTACCTGCATGGGGTTTACATGTTCACCCTGTGCCTGCATGGGTTTCCTCCGGGTACTCCGGTTTCCTCCCACACTCCAAAGACATGCTGTTAGAGTAATTGGCTCCTGTCTAAATTGGCCCTAGTATGAGTTATGCCGCGTACACACGAGCGGACTTTACGACGGACTTTCCGAATGAACGGACTTGCCTACACACGATCACACCAAAGTCCGACGGATTCGTACGTGATGACATATGACCGGACTAAAATAAGGAAGTTCATAGCCCGTAGCCAATAGCTGCCCTAGCGTCGGTTTTTGTCGGTCAGACTAGCATACAGACGAGCGGACTTTTCAACCGGACTTGAGTCCTTCGGGCAGATTTGAAACATGTTTCAAATCTAAGTCCATCAAACTTTTGAGAAAAAAAAGTCCGCTGGAGCCCACACACGATCGAATTGTCCGACGGACTCAGGTTCGCCGGACCAAGTCTGCCGTAAAGTCCGATCGTGTGTACGCGGCATTAGGGATCTTAGATTGTAGGCTCCTTGAGCGTAGGGACTGATGTGATTGTATTTGTAAAGCGCTGTGTAAATTGACGGTGCTATATACGTACCTGAAATAAATGAATAAATAAGTTAATGTATGTATTCCTAACTTAAACCTATGGTCTATAAACTGAAAAAAATTGAGTTGGCTTTACTTAAAAACAACAAAGTTGAAAACAAAGAGACAAATATAAGTTTAGTTGACAGTTCTTAAAAAGCTGATGCAAATAGTTGCCTCAATTTTTTTGAGTAGACCCAGCACAATATTTTTTACAGTGCACCTGCTCTGAATCTAGTGTAAATATTTGCATTTCTAGCAATTTCCTTGCAGAGCTGAATCCCTTATTATCTCTGTTTATTGAACCAGGGCTTTTAGTCTTGCGGCTTATCTTTTAATTAATGCATGTATATTTTAAGCTAGACTTACAGGACATACCCTGTTCCCAGCTCTTATACAGTGAAACTCGGGGCAAAGGTTAAAGTATGTGTAAACCTCATAAAAGTATGTTTTATGAGCTGTTTAAAGATCGCCATTACCCATTTGCTCTCCTTAGTGAGGTAGGTTCTGCAGCATTTTGGACAGAAATGGAAGGACACCTGGGCCCTGCGCCCCCCCACCCCAAAGCACCTTGTCCCCAAGGGCCTCTTCCCAACAACCCTGGCCGTTGGTTGTCGGGGTCTGCGGAAGGGGAAGTTATTGGAATCTAAAAGGCCCCTTTAACAAGGGGACCCCCAGATCCTGGCCCCCCCTTCTATGTGAATAAGTATGGGGTACATTGTACCCCTACCCATTCACCTAAAAAAAAGTGTCAAAAATAAAACATAATACACATGTTTTTAAAGTAATTTATTAAGGCAGCTCTGTCGTCTCTTCCGATCTCTTCTCCCCTCTCCGGCTCTTCTGTCTCCTCCGTCTTTTGCCGGTTCTTCTCCCCTCTCCGGGTCTTCTCTGCTCTTTCTCCGGCTCTTCTCCCTCTGTCTTCTGCCTCTGCTGAGTCTTCTTCGATATCTTCTCGCTCTTTTGCCGGGTCTTCTCCACTGTCTTCTCCCTCTGTTCATCTTCTGATGTTGACTCGACGCTCTCTCCCGCTCTAATGTCGGGTGCTCGGTGTGCCACTACTTATATTGGCATGGGGCGGGGTCACGGTATGATGTCATCCGGAGGCCGCGCCCCTTTTTGATGTCACCACCCAGGGCATGATGGGCGGTGATGTCATAAGGGTTCAGGCCTCCGGTGACCGGTGAAGAATAACAGAGAGAAAAGACAGCGGAGAAGACCCAGCAAAAGAGCGAGAAGACAGCGGAGAAGACCCACCAGAGGCAGGAGACAGTGGACAGAGGGAGAAGAACTGGAGAGAGAGCAGAGAAGACCCGGAGAGGGGAGAAGAACCAGCAGAGGCAGAAGACGTCAGCGGAGGAGACAGTAGAGCCGTAGAGAGGAGAAGAGATCAGAAGAGACAACAGAGCTGCCTAAATAAATTACTTTAAAAACGTGTGTAATGTGTTTTATTTTTTACACTTTTTTTAGGTGAATGCGTAGGGGTACAATGTACCCCATACTTATTCACATAGGGTGGGGGGCCAGGATCTGGGGACCCCCTTGTTAAATGGGGCTTCCAGATTCTGATAAGCTCCCCATCCGCAGACCCCGACAACCAACATTTTTTTTTAGCATACACTATATGATTGTACTAGACCTGGGATACCTTTGGGCCCTCTAAAGAAAATAGTAATGCGGTGTGCATAGTGCCCCCTCACCCTTCTGTCAGGCCCTGTTCCAAGCCACATTCCTGTCTAAATATTGTGTCTGGGTTTCAGTACGTCTGAAACCAGGACATATGATTCATAACCCAGACTGCCCGGGTGAATCCCAGACAGGTGGCAACCCTACCTCATGCACACTAGCCATTTTGATCATTCTCATAGACTCCTTTCCTCCTGGCAGCAGAGTTTTGGCAGAAAAACACTTGATATTTGCAAACTTGGCCATTGAAATGAATTAACGTTGAAACGCTTAATGCGCCTAGGGCTTAGGCACGTTTAGGTGCATCAAGTGTTTTTTCTGCCAACACTCTGCTGCTCTTGGACGCACTGGCTGTGGGTTTTTTTCTGTGTACCTCTAAACTCCTCTAGATCCCTAATTGTGCATGGACACATAGGCTAACATGAAGGCGCGTTTAGAGGCAGGAAAAAAAAAATGCCAAACACCCCTAGGAGTAGCAGAAAAATGTCTAGTCAGTATGCATGAGGCCTAAAGTTGAACTTTGGCCAGAGTTTCTGGTCTTGAATTAGGAGTTTATGGAATGAGTGCACTTAAAGGCTAAGTTCACCATTTCCAGAAAATAACCTGTGCAGTTAAGTGGCCCTAGAAGGTATTTAAAAAACTGTGCAGCTTTGAAAAATGATTATTCTTCTTATTGTCATGCCTATAGGCTATTTTTGCTTCACCAGAAGCCTGGCCAAATAAACTTCCAGTTAGGAACCCCTACGCTCCCTGTTTGTTAATATCTGCATAGGCTATTTTCTGGAAAAGGTGAATTTAGCTTTGTCCATGCAACAGGTTCACTTTATATCCCTTCTCTTCAGCAGGACATACTCGCCTTTCCTTCTCTCCTCTGCCACTGTTTGGCTACCAGCAGTGGGAGAAGTGTCCCTGTGTAAGCTATGGGTTGCTCTAGTTGTGGCTTACCCAAAGCTATAGATTCTCTGTATGTTGAAGGCTATAGACACTCCATGTGCTGAAGGCTATATCCTCTCCATATACAGATAGATGATTGGCCCAGCACTGTAACTGTTGAACCAACATCTGGAGATACTTTAGATTACCTGGTATCCACCAAGTGGTATCTGGCAGATGTTAGTTATTAAGGGGTACATCATTTAGCAAAACTGAGATGTACCGGTATAGCAGCAGGATCCAAAATTGGTCAGCATTTGCAGCTCGGATAAAATGTCAGACCCAGAATTACTCCTATCAAAGCCAGACAAGCCAGTGAGATGTCAAGAATGCGTTTGGTGCCATGAGTCATGAAATCACGTGTGCTTCTGATGACACGCAAAAGTGAGCATGAATGTACGCTAGCCGATTACGTAGGACTGTACCCTGACTGAATAGGAGTAATTAGCACGTCTCCAAAGAAGTGATTGGCCATTGTGTTTTATGGAGCAGAGAGGCTGCCAGTTTATTTGTAAGCAGACGTAGAGCTTAGAGCTCCTTTCAGAACATCCTCTTACGTGGGATCTCTGATTTGGTAAAAAGGCGTCATTGCGTCTAAATTGTCAACAGGTGCCTGATCCACTCTGCCTACGTATTACGCAGCCTTGTGAGACTCTAATTGCCATCTTGGGTAACAGATAGTAATTTCCATATTAAAAACTGTGGCAACAAACATTTTGTATTTTGCCTTGTGACGCACTGTGCCCATATGTAGAGCCTGATAAATTCTCCAACTTGTGTCATGAATCCCGCTGGAACTGGACAGATTTGTCAGATGGATTGTGTGTAGGAATAAACGGTCATTTTTATAGAGGATAAAAATAGCTTGGAATATGTCCTCATTCTGCATCAGTAGTGGAACTGTACTCTTTTTAATTTACATGAACAGATCTATATTTAAAGTGGAACTCCAAATTTTAAAAAGGAATATATAGCATGTAGGAAAAATGAAAGATATTCACTTTAACTCCACCACTTTCCCCTAAAGAAGGTCCACATGGATGATGACTGATGACAATTGAAGGACAGAGTGGCTTTCTTCTAGAGCATACAGTCCCCTTAAATCGAGCACTCCAGATTTATGCCGCGTACACACCATCGGAATTTCCGACAACAAAACCGTGGATTTTTTTTCCGAAGGATGTTGGCTCAACCTTGTCTTGCATACACACGGTCACACAAATCTTGTCGGAAATTCCGAACGTGAGAACGCGGTGACGTACAAGACATACGATGAGCCGAGAAAAAGGAAGTTCAATAGCCAGTGCGGCTCTTTCTGCTTGATTCCGAGCATGCGTGAGCTTTTGTGCGATGGACTTGTGTACACACGATCAGACTTTCTGATAACAAGTGAAGTTGACGGAAAATTTGAGAACCTGCTCTCAAACATTTGTGGCCGGAAATTCCGACAGCAAATGTTCGATGGAGCATACACACGGTCGGACTTTCTGACAACAAGCTCACATCGAACATTTCCCATCGGAAAGTACGACCGTGTATACGCGGCATTAGACTGCAGCCTCCTAAACCCCTGATCTTATCAGCTGGACTCCTCAAATGACCATGCCTCCTTAGGTTAGCTCCCTGTCAACAGATTTCTGGTAACTGCCATCCCTGCCCTACTTTTCCACCCAGGTTTCTATCGTAGCTCTAGCCCATATTCCTATGGATATGACCAACTTCTTCAATATACCACATTGCTTATTGGAATCCTCACTCAGTGACACAATATTTGGTAAAGAAGACCTTCAACTAAAGGAAAATTAAAAGTCAGCCACCACAAGTGCTTTAGGGAAAGGATAGACATATCGAGAGGGGATGGATGGACATATTGAAAGAGCGGTAGGATAGACATATTGGGAGAGAGAAGGGAAGGATAGACAGATTGGCAAGAGAGGGGAAGGGTAGACATATTGGGAGAAAGGGGAAGGATAGACAGAGAGAGAGGAGGAGGATAGACAGATTGAGAGAGCGGGGGAGGATAGACATATTGAGAGAGAGAGGGATGAGGATAGATATATCCAGAGAGAGTAGAAGTATAGACATATTGGGAGAGGGGAAGGATAGACATATTGGGAGAGGGGAAGGATAGACATATTGGGAGAGGGGAAGGATAGACATATTGGGAGAGGGGAAGGATAGACATATTGGAATAGGGGAAGGATAGACATATTGGGAGAGGGGAAAGATAGACATATTAGGAGAGGGGAAGGATAGACATATTGGAATAGGGGAAGGATAGACATATTGGGAGAGGGGAAAGATAGACATATTTGGAGAGAGGAAGGATAGACATATTGGGAGAGGGGAAGGATAGACATATTGGAATAGGGGAAGGATAGACATATTTGGAGAGGGGAAAGATAGCCATATCAGGAGAGGAGAAGGAAAGACATATTGGGAGAGGGGAAGGAGAGACATTGGGAGAGGGGAAGAACAGACATATTGAGAGGGATGGGAAGGATAGACATATTGGGAGAGGGGAAGGATAGACATATTGGGAGAGGGGAAGGATAGACATATTGGAATAGGGGAAGGATAGACATATTGGAATAGGGGAAGGATAGACATATTGGAATAGGGGAAGGATAGACATATTGGGAGAGGGGGAAGATAGACATATTTGGAGAGGAGAAGGATAGACATATTGTGACAGGGGAAGGATAGACATATTGAAATAGGGGAAGGATAGACATATTTGGAGAGGGGAAAGATAGCCATATTAGGAGAGGAGAAGGATAGACATATTGGGAGAAGGGGAGGGGGGAAATTGGGAGAGGGGAAGAACAGACATATTGAGAGGGATGGGAAGGATAGACATATTGGGAGAGGGGAAGGATAGACATATTGGGGGAGGGGAAGGATAGACATATTGGAATAGGGGAAGGATAGACATATTGGGAGAGGGCAAGAATAGATATATTCAGAGAGAGTAGAAGGATAGACATATTGGAAGAGGGGAAGAATAGACATATTGGGAGAGGGGAAGGATAGACATATTGGGAGAGGGGAAGGATAGACATATTGGGAGAGGGGAAGGATAGACATATTGGGAGAGGGGAAGGATAGACATATTGGGAGAGGGGAAGGATAGACATATTGGGAGAGGGGAAGGATAGACATATTGGAATAGGGGAAAGATAGACATATTGGAATAGGGGAAGGCTAGACATATTGGGAGAGGGGAAGGCTAGACATATTGGGAGAGGAGAAGGATAGACAAATTGGGAGAGGAGAAGGTTAGACATATTGGAAAAGGGGAAGGAGAGACATTGGGAGAGGGAAAGAACAGACATATTGAGAGGGATGGGACGGATAGACATATTTGGAGAGAGGGGAAGAACAGACATATTGAGAGGGATGGGAAAGATAGCCATATTGGGAGAGGAGAAGGATAGACATATTGGGAGAAGGGGAGGGGGGAAATTGGGAGAGGGGAAGAACAGACATATTGAGAGGGATGGGAAGGATAGACATATTTTGAGAGGGGAAGGATAGACATATTGTGAGAGGGGAAGGATAGATATATTCAGAGAGAGTAGAAGGATAGACATATTGGAAGAGGGGAAGGATAGACATATTGGAATAGGGGAAGGATAGACATATTGGGAGAGGGGAAGGATAGACAAATTGGGAGAGGAGAAGGATAGACATATTGGAAGAGGGGGAGGAGAGACATTGGGAGAGGGAAGAGAGAGAGAGAGAGAGAGAGAGAGAGATGGCATGAAGCAGCAAAGTACAATCATTGTGTAACACTACTTAATGAAAAGCATACCCTGTATATTCAAGCAGGAAACATGGCAGTATATATTTTATGTACCTGAAAAAAATTAAGTAAAAACTATATATAAAAACTAAGGCAGTTAACACTTACAGGTTATGTCCATTAAGGTGATCACATTGACATGTATCTCTAAAGAGCAATAAACAGAATATATCTTCATAACCCATCTCCACATTGCCTGGATCTTTAGATCTCTCTTACATTAGCCTGAAATAAAATGAGAAATGGATCTTGGCAGGAAAATATCAGTATGGGTTCATATATGAACCGGAGAGCTGGTGGGAATGACATGTATCTCATGAAAGTGACACTTGTGCTGCCGGCACTCCAACCTCAGCACAATGTGAGTGTAGGAGGTCGTATTTATTACCCCCGGCTTGTAGAGACAGGTGAAGGGCATGCTAAGGATGTGCTACGTATTGCTGCCAGTCACAGCCATCGTCCACATTGTCATGAAATCTATGGTGACTTCTGTTTGTTATTCATACCATCTCTCATATTATATGAATAGTGGATCTGTCACCTACCCCTTGCAGTGATGTGTGAATAGACCACTTCTATAACTTTTTTCTTTTGTTTTGCATTGAGTAGAGAAGGGTTGAAACCTCTATCATGTTATTTTTTTCTCTTTGTGTCCTGCTGGGGAGATTTCCCTTTACTTCTTTTCTCAGAGAAACAACAGCAAATTTTAGAAAATCTCACCTAACAGAGAGGAATTCTTGTCTCTGGCACCTGTTATTGGAAAATTTTTGCTCCACTGTAAAATGTACCTTTACCTCTTGCGGTTCTGTATCAAATGCCAAGATATGTGATGACATACTTCCATAGATCCAGTCTGTGCAGACAGTATGGCCACTTGCTGACTTGGCACCATCCACAGCCAGCTCAACTCTTCAATGAGGAACAAAAGTTAAATCCAATATAATTTTACTTTGAATAAGTACAGTACAAAGTGTAAGAAGACAATGACTTTGCTAAGCCCTGTTTATGCAATGAACTGAAACTGAGGAACTATGAGAAATGCAGTGAACATCTAGCTGGGACAATAATTATTAGCTCTAATAATCAGGAGGGGAAACCGAGGAACACAGGCTGCAATCAGAACTTTCACTGAGGGTCTAACCCTTCTCTGCTCTATCCAAAACCAAAAAAAAGTTCTGCCTTTATATACACTTTAGCTTTTTTTATAGTGCATTTCTTGTTTACATTTAGATTTCTCAAATAAGCCCCCATTCACACCAGTGTGATTTGACCATTCCAAATCACATGACAAGTCGCACCCTATTGTCGGCAAAGGAACCATTCAAATAGCGACTCATGTCACAGTGACTCTGAAAAAAAGGTTCCTGCACTACTTTTTGCGGATTTTTATTGCGACTTGCATAGACTTCTGTTGTATGAAGTCACAAGGCGCAATGAAATCAGCAGTGCAAATCAGACTGATATGCAGCTTTGAAATCACAATGAAGTAGAGCAATTTTAAAGCCGCACTGGTGTGAACAGGGCCTTAAAGTTCCACAGCTGAACTTCCTTGGACACTGCAGGAACAGGAACCATGGGCAGCAGAGGACATGTAGCTTTCAGATTAGAAGACTGAATTTGTGTATTTGTCTTGCCCTCTTCCCTACCACGCTGTATAACATAGCATAAGAATAAATTCATTTCTAGTGTAATATTTAGAAATAGGAGGTCATGCAGAAAGTTATTTTACAAACTATTGTACAAATTGTTCCGGACATTTTAAGGACTAGTATAAATAGTCATAAAATAAAAGCGCAATTAACTCATAAACCAGTTCATGTCAAATGTTCTGATTTTGTACAGATTTGTTCATCTATAGTACTTTATTTCTCTGCATCTACAAAAAAAGGAGGAGATGTATGCATAGCTCCCAAGTGTCCCTGATTTCGAGGGACTGTCCCTGATTTGGAACAAAGTCCCTCTGTCCCTCCTTCCTCCTCATTTTGGTCTGATCTATATAGTTGTATATAAAATGCACTTTTTATCACTTTTCAAAAAGTGTTTCCCAGTGCTAAACCTTCCATCCAATTTCTGAATTGCTGCATTTGTAAATTTCAAAAGCCTATATAAAAGAATTGTAGTGGTAAAAAAAAAAAGCACTTGTGGGTTTAACTAATCTTTTTTTTTGTTGTATATTTCTCCTTTAAGGGGGTGTGGCAGGGGGCATGTCCTATGCCTACATACTTTTGCTAGTAGGAGTCCCTCATTCCCATCTCAAAAAGTTGGGAGGTATGAATGTATGTTATGCAGCATACACACGGGCGGACTTTTCGACTGGACTGGTGGACTTCCGACGGACTTTCCCAAGGAACAGACTTGCCTACACACGATCACACCAAAGCCCGAAAGATTCGTACGTGATGACGTACGACCGGACTAAAATAAGGAAGTTGATAGCCAGTAGCCAATAGCTGCCCTAGCGTCGGTTTTTGTCAGTCGGACTAGCATACAGACGAGCGGACTTTTCGACCGGACTCGAGTCTGTCGGAAAGATTTGAAACATGTTCCAAATCTAAAGTCTGTCTGATTTTCAACCGAATAAGTCCGCTGCAGGTCTGATGAAGCCCACACACGGTCGAATTGTCCTCCAGACTCGGTCCGTCGGACCAGTCCGGTCGAAAAGTCCACTCGTGTGTACACGGCATAAGTGTTCAGTCCTGGAGCTCACCTTCAAATTTAGCATGTGGACTCTTATGAAGTGTTGTAGGACATTTGTCTATTGCTGCAATTTGTCTTATGCCCCGTACACACGGTCGGATTTTCCGACGGAAAATGTGTGATAGGACCTTGTTGTCGGAAATTCCTACCGTGTGTAGGCTCCATCACACATTTTCCATCGGATTTTCCGACACACAAAGTTTGAGAGCAGGATATAAAATTTTCCGACAACAAAATCCGTTGTCGGAAATTCCGATCGTGTGTACACAAATCCGACGGACAAAGTGCCACGCATGCTCAGAATAAATACAGAGATGAAAGCTATTGGCCACTGCCCCGTTTATAGTCCCGACGTACGTGTTTTACGTCACCGCGTTTAGAACGATCGGATTTTCCGACAACTTTGTGTGACTGTGTGTATGCAAGACAAGTTTGAGCCAACATCCGTCGGAAAAAATCCTAGGATTTTGTTGTCGGAATGTCCGAACAAAGTCCGACCGTGTGTACGGGGCATTAGACCCCATACACACTATTCGATTTTTTGCAGATTTTTGTCTTCAGATTTACCAAAACCATATAATATGAGGTCAAACCTTAAGAGTTTCAATTTGTATGCAATCAAGCGCCCAGGCCCTTGCACTACATGGTTTTGGTAAATCTAAAGACAAAAATCTGCAGAACATCTAATAGTGTGTAAGGGGCCTTAAAATTAGAATGTAGCAATTTTCTGAAGTCATTGGGGTTGATTTGCTAAAACTGGAGAGTGCAAATTTGGTGCAGCTCTGCATAGAAACCAATCAGCTTCCAGGGTTTTATGAAAATGCTTTTTGACTCATCTTTAATATTCACAGCAAACTCCTCCATCCATCCATCCATCCATGTCTCTATGCTTTATTTTGTTAGGAAATCACTTTGAAAAACACCCCCCCCCCCCCCCCCCCTAGCATTTTTACCCATGGTCATCTTGAATAAGAGCAGATGATACATGTAGCATTTACCTTCTGTAATCCATCTGCCCTTAGCTTAGGCATGCATTCAGGGAGGTGTGCAGGAAAATGTAAAAAGAAAGCTTAAAACAAGTAAATATAATATACCTTCCTATCATAGGTGTGCGCAGCCAATTGCATTAGAGTATGCACACCAAATCTCAAACACACATGCGTGTGTGCGTGCGTGCATGCGTGCGTGCGTGTGTGTGTGTGTGTATATATATATATATATATATATATATATATATATATATACACACACACACAAAATCTTCCTTGCGGCACCCTGCCTGGCCAGCACATGATCCCCAGCCTGCAGAATCAGAGTGAGAGAGAAATGCTTCCACACTTCTCTTTTAAGCAAAGTCGCTCAGTAGGAGGTGTTTCCCATCCCCCCACTGGCACACAGAGCAATAATGCTAATGCGAACAGGGTGATTAGGGTGTGCCCAGGAACATCCAGCACACCCTGTGCACACACCTATGCTACATATCTATTTACTAAGGCTAGAAGCATAAGGATTAAAAATAGTTCTGCCGGCAGCTACATCCCCAACCTCATCTCCAAATATCAACCTAACTGTCTTCCTCACTCCAAACACCTCCTGCTCTCTAGCTCCCTTGTCGCCTCCTTACATGTTCACCTCCAGGACTTCTTCAGAGTCTCCTCCCTCCACTGGAACTCCCTACCCAAGTCTGTCTGGCAATCTCCCATTCTGTCTGCCCTCAGACGATCCCCGAAAACTCATCTCTTCAGGAAAGCCTAACAACTGAACTTTCTATACTTCATCAGCTCATCACCCCACAGTCATTACCTTTTGTATTACTTTTCCTTTCCTTTTAGATCATAAGCTCCCATAAGCAGGGCCCTCCTAACCCTCCAGTATGATAAATGCTCCGCCTTCCTTTATATTGTAAGCACTACACAAACTGTTCAAACTATATAAACACTGTATTATATTAATAATAAGAATTTCATATGTGTACCAAGATTTAGAAAATTACTTTATTCTATTGGGGACTGTCAACAGTGCAAAATTCCCCTTCCTCTTTTTGTTGGTGTATATTGCTTATTAGCAGTGGCTAACTGTAGGCTATGGGGGAACCTGAAGATTTTTATAAATTTGAGGGCCCCCCCATCAGCTTCATTGGATGATACATATGAGTCGGTGTACACAGAATATGTTTTGTTTCTTACATGGGTTTGTAAAACCTATGCAGCAGTATACCCTTTGAAACATACAAATATGATAGTGCGATATGATATGAAAATGTTATTTCCATGTACAAGAAGCGTGTGTACCGTAAATGTTACCTTGCAGCATTTTTTCTGTCCATTCACTTGCAATGTGTCTCTGAACCCACAAGCAAATTTTGACATCTTTATGAAGAGTCAATACCCTAGCACTGTTCATCCTCCTTTCTGCCATATCTCCTCTTCTGGGAGTGTCTAAATACTCTCTGAGCTGGCCCAGCTCCTCTGCCCCTCCCTTTACCTACCTACATCACTTTTTAGGTAGCAGCCAGTGAAGAAGTGAAGGAGAGAGTGACAGCACTTCTGGGGCTGCTGACATTACATCCAGGATGGCCACACTCAGCAGCAGTCAAATGCCGCGTACACACGACCAGACTTTATGGCAGACTTGGTCCCGCAAACCTGAGTCCGTCGGACAATTCAATCGTGTGTGGGCTCCAGCGGACTTTTTTTTCTCAGTTTGACGGACCTAGAAATGAAACATGTTTCAAATCTGTCTGGTCGAAAAGTCCGCTCATCTGTATGCTAGTCCGACGGACAAAAACCGACGCTAGGGCAGCTGTTGGCTACTGGCTATGAACTTCCTTGTTTTAGTCCGGCCGTACGTCATCACCTACGAATCCGTCGGACTTTGGTTGATCGTGTGTAGGCAAGTCCGTTCATTCGTAAAGTCCGTCGAATAATCCGCAGGACAAAGTCTGCCGTAAAGTCCGCTCGTGTGTACGCGGCATTAGGGTTTTCGGATGTCTACACAAGGGAGGATTTTACATTCAAGTCACACTCTATAGCTGCCATTCTCAGCCAGGGTTCCATGGAACCCTAGGGGTTCCTCCTGGGGTTGCTGGGGCTCCTTGAGCTTTGGTTTATTGGCTTCCCACCCATTTGATGATGCCTTCATAGTTCCAGGTCCATCGCCATTTGGCAGAGCCAGTAGAATAACACCAATGATCTTTTTAACTGATGGTTAGGGTGGAATTCTTTCTACTGACCAGGTATGTAAAGGGGCATTTCCCTAATGACCCTTGATGGATTGTTATTACCAGGGGTTCCTTGACATCTGAGAATTATTCCAAGGGTTCCCCTGGGGTAAAAAGGTTGCTCTCTTGCATTCCTCTTCCCTCCTCCACCATTAGTTTACATAAAAGATTATAACTCAAAAAAAATCTCAAAAAAATAAAATTATACACTTCCCCAGATCTTAACCCTGCGCCGCAGAATATAACGCAAATTAATAGTAAAAATAACTTTTAAAAATTAAAAGTTAATTTAAAATAAAAAAAAAACACATCTACCATAAATGTGGAAAAGCAACCAGGTAAATAGTGGCACTGAGCAAACAATACATATGTGAATGAAACATTAAAAATGACAGTAGTGATCATATAAATAGTGATCAGAAGCCAGCATATCATAGTCACGGCGGACCCAATGATGTACTCCATATCCCACCCGACCAGCAAACTAATCCTCGCTGAACGTCACTTCCGGTGTTGCATGAACATCACATCTGGTTGCCATGCAGCCATGTGGCTATGATATGCTGGCTTCTGACCACTACACAAATGCGTTCTTTGTATGGCCTTCTTGTAAGTGCAATACCATTAGACCTTTGTGGTTTTTAATAAATTACTTTGTATCATGTGTCATTGCACTATTGGAGTTCTCTTTTCTTATGGACTATTTTTTATGATTATGCACTTTTACTCACTGGGTGTTTAATTATTTTATTTTATTTTATTTTATTTTTTGTAACATAAAAGATTATGTAGGGAGGTGAGGGAAAAGGGGCAAAGGAACTGGGCCAGCACAGAAAATAGACACTACTAGAGGAGGAAAGGGCTATGATGTTCAAGAAAGTAAGTTGCTAAGTTATGGAATCCACACTTTTGGGAGTGTCAATTACCTAGCAAGTTCAGAGGTGCATTGCAAGTCAATAAAATATGTTTATGGATAGGGATGGACACCGCAGGTAAACTTTTAAATACTTGCTTTTACCTGCAATTTTTAATCTCTTTAAGGTTTTCCTTTCAAGACTTTTAGTCTTCTCTGTATCCCAAGATCATATTTTCAGGGAATCTTTTTATATTTCCAACGTCTTATAGAATCTCTTAGTAATCTCACAAGTATCCAACAGCCCTGTGTTGTAAATTCCTCTAACAAAACCATATACAGTCATTTGGTCGTCTCCTACACAGCCTTATTGTTCAGTTCCAACACACTGAACACCGCACAATGCTTAGCGCTGTCATAACATATCAAGAACAAAGTGCTTAAATGTCCATAGACAGTTCTGTAGACTTATCAACCAGCCAAATCTGTAGTCTGGAAGATGGATAGTAAATGATGGATAGTAAAGATATACCAGGGTTAAACTTGAAACTTTGCTATTTAAAGTGAACTGTACAGCAAAATGGAAGGGCCAATTACAGTGTCTGGGCATTCCCCCTGTAAAAATCACTGGCTAAAGGTATGTCTAAAAGGTACCCAAACAGAAAAAATATATATTTTCCTTTTCCTCGTCTTCTGTGTTGCTGATTGTGAGGTCACTATCCTTGCAAGGAGATTCCTGAGGAACTCTGGTACCCCAAATGTCACAAGAAGACACTCCAGCCCAGTCCTCTCTTCTAAGTGCCATAGGCAGAAGACCAAATAAGGTAAATATGAATTCTAACTTTTTGAAAAACCATCAGCCAATGATTTTTACAGGAAGAGGGGGCCCAGATATTATTATTTTTTTTTTTGGTAAGGTCCACTTTAAGGGCCCGTTCACATATGCTTTATGCTAAAATGTGTTGTGTTCGTTCTATGCTGGTAGTAGTAGTAAGTGGTGCCTTTGTGTTGTAACAATGCAAGGCACTGTTTTTCTTTTGGCAAACTTTATTGAAACTTTAAAGTGATATTTCATTCATGTTTATCAGGGTGGAGCTGTGTTGCAGTAACCAACGTTGAACGGTGCGCATAGAAAAGAACTGAAGTGACCGACATTAATCTGGTGTGGAAAAACGCTAGTCACTGCTCATAGTGTGAATGGACCCTAATGGTTAACTATACTATCAGATGTCTTAATCCTAACGGACCCCACTCCCCCTCCCCATACTTTACCCATGTGTTCTTACTTTAGATCAGCAGATCGCACAGTCAAGGAGGTTGGTAGTTCTCCAGTCCTATTCTTGTTCAGTAGAGACATGTGGAACTATGCATGTGCCTTTGCTCCATAGTCTTTCATGGAAAAACCAACCTTCTAAACCCAACCTGCAGTGAGATGGTTTTTCCATGAAAATAGGCTACACAAGTGCAGTTCTATACAAACTCACTAACTAGGAAGAGGACCGTATCGATGCCTGGAGAAAGCTGTGGCTTTTAGACACGTTAGCCCTCTAGTCTAAGGTAAGTATCAGAGGATATAGTTGGGAGGGATAGAAGGGTTTGTTAGGATTAAGTTATTTGAAAGCACAGTTCCCCTTTAAATAGTGCCTCAGATTTAATTACCAGCATACATATATATTCTGGACTCCAGTATGATTTCTTGGGGTTTGGTCTACTAAAACTGGAGATTGCAAAATCTGCACGGTAGCCAATCAGCTTCTAACTTCAGCTTGTTCAATTAAGCTTTGACAAAAAAAACTGGAAGCTGATTGGTTTCTATGCAGAGCTACACCAGATTTTGTGCTCTCCCGTTTTAGTAAATCAACCCATTATTCATGAACCTGTGAACAGGCAGATTCAATTCCCATCTCCTCCCATCAGTATATATCTTAACACAGCCTTGTACTGTCTCCTAATCTTTTGCAAACCCTTAACTATTCATAAATAAAAATGATCTAACCCCCCTCTTGGTAGTGGGTAGGTGAACATAGCAAGAGTCTGCAGTCCTGCTCAACATCATTGTGAAAGCCAAGTCCAGTTCACTCCATGGACCATGTAAGTATTTAAAAATGGAACATTTATCATAGACATATCCACCCTTCCAGCCAAAGGCAAAGTGGTTAATATGGCAGCCAGGCTACTAGCATTTTCAGAAGAAGAGGTTAGCAGTTTACTTTGTTTGCCAGAGTTGTCCTTGAATATCTCCATGTAGCTGAAGATTACAATTATGATAGGAATAAATGATCTGGAGGGGATTGATGCTTCCCTTAAATGCCCCCTGTAGACTTCCTGTCTCTTAGCTCCTGTTGGTGAATGGTTTACTCGCTCTTTCCCTGCAGAACAGGTCCTGCATAGTTCTGAGCACACAAACGTCTAGTTGATTACAGTCAGCCTTACTGTCAGGCAATGGCAGCTGGACAGTGGCCTGGCCTTTTCTCCTGCTTATTATGCAAATGGCTCTGGAAGAGACAGAGGCTGTTCAGCCGCTATCTTGGCCTCTGCTTGTTCTTCACTTGCAGTGTTTGGCTGAGTGCGAATGTATCCAGATGGAAAGAATGTGCTTTGTAAGAGGCAGTGAATGGCACAGATTGTTAGTATGTGCAACGCCATGCCGCAGGGAATCCCAGCTTACACTCTAGTGACATAATTCCACCGGACAGCAGGGTATTGCCCCCTCTACTTCCAGCCAGGCACTCCGCTTCTTCACAGTTGGCTGTCGTTAATATGCAGGGACCAAGCTCAACAGCGCTTGGTTATTTAGCACGCCTTTGTAGATATGCTGTATAATTCCACAGCTGTTTATTTTTACATGTGTATGCAAACCATGTCAGGAAACTTATTGGGGACTTTCTGATCGCTTATAGGAC
This sequence comes from Aquarana catesbeiana, assembly GCF_042186555.1. Classification (NCBI taxonomy): domain Eukaryota; kingdom Metazoa; phylum Chordata; class Amphibia; order Anura; family Ranidae; genus Aquarana; species Aquarana catesbeiana. The sequence continues at coordinate 44,353,899 of NC_133331.1, forward strand.
CATGCAAAGCGCAGCAATCTGTGATGACCCAGCAGATTCAATTTTTTCTTACATTTTAGTATTGCAGTATGCAGACCTGCGCCTCTAATACTGAATGTATGTACTGGCAAGGGGTGGGTTTATGCAGGCAAGCACCCCAAAATTCCTACTAGCACCCTCACAGAGCAGCTGCTGTATATCTTATTAATATTGTTTAATTACATCCATAGTCAGCACTGGGCTGTTGTCAGCATTAGCAGATGCCAGGCAATGGGACTACTTAAGTGCAGTCAGACCGCGGATTTATCTTGGCCGTAGTTGCCGACACTTGTTTCCAGGCCAGCTTAGTTAGTTCCAGGTCAGCTCAGCTAGTTCCTGGAGGAGGGATATACCTTTCAACTACAAAGGGGAATCCGCTGTGCAGTGTGGATGGATGAATTTTCTGCTGCGGCTATTGTATTTTGACAGCTGGACCGCTAACAGTGACTGCATTTGATTGGATAAAGCCACTGTTAGGCTGTCAGTTTTCTGCCTGGCTCTTTCAATTTTTCATTTAAAGTATATCAGGCTGGAGGCTACCACAGGGCCACCCACTGATTAAACTTCAGCAGGTTCCTCAGGAACCAGCCCAAATTTGTAGTGTATGGCCAATTTAAGTCTCAGCTGCAAGGGTTTTGCCTATAATAACCCCTGCCATGCCCCCCGTGAGTTGATCTGCATCACCCTGTGCAAGGCTATTTAGTGGGTGAGTACAGCTGACAGCAGAGTTTAGATACTATATTTAGGATACAAGAAAGGATGTAGTGGCAGAAATTCATGTGTTGTCCTTTCCACTTTGTGGGCTCTCTGCAAAGGGGCAACTGTAAAGGAAATCTGGACAGCAATGGGGGATCAGACTTCGCAGCTGATTAAGCATTAGCATCATGCATTTGTGACAGAATGGAATAGGTAGCATTGCAAAAACCTCCTCATTTATAGCTTGTGTAGCCAACAGACCATAAGACTTAGAAATTCCTATTATTGAAGCTTGAACGGTTTCTGTATATTATGTGGTTTTCCAGTGATATGGACTTCTAGGTTACCAATCATTTGTAAAGTTTTCAGTAAAGAAGTGAAAAAGTCAAAGAAATGTTGTATTATTGTTCACGGAAGTGGCCTGGAGATGGCCTCAAAGAGGCAGAGTTTACATCCTTTACCTGGGAGTGTTCTAACAGCTAACTCGGGTCAGGAGTTGGTAGTGATTTGGTGTCAGTGGGCCTATCAGTGGAGCAATAGGGCAGGTTCTACGGCTACACTCTCTAGGATATCTGGACTACTGTTTCCAATGCTCAGTTATTGGGCAGGGCTCGTCCAGGGACCAGATCTGGAACCCCTGAGATAGCGAAACCTCTCAACGTGTCAGGTGAAGTGTACTCTTGATCAGGCCTATGGGCGGAGAAGTGCTGGAATCTGTATATGTTTTAAAGCTGGTGGGATAGATCCAGACCATGCCACTCTGTTCCTGCAAAGCTGTATTTCTAGGCACCTGGGTGGGGAACTGGCTAAACAACCAGACTCCTGGGTGGCCTGTCCTTCATGCCCATTGCACATAATAGTTACACTGGGGTTGATTTACTAAAACTGGAGAATGCAAAATCTGGTTCAGCTCTTCATAAAAACCAATCAGCTTTCATTTTTATTTTATTTTTTGTCAAGGATCTTAGTTAGAAGCTAATTGGCTACCATGCACAGCTGCACCAGATTTTGCACTCTCCAGTTTTAGTAAATCAACCCCAGTGTGTTTCTTAATTATCTTCTCTCCCACAAATGGATGTTTTAGTTTGGCCTGGGGTCACATAAATCTAATTATATTTACATCCTAACTGTAAAGACATGTAGTTTGCTACAGCACCGTGTAGCATTAATAATTTACATTTTTTTATTAATAAAATACCATTTTCACAATCCATGGGCAATAATATGGAGTCTGTCCCTCCTTTGATTTCACTACAGCCCCAACCTTCTGGGAATGCTTCGCCCAAGATTTGGGAGATTATCTGTGGAAATAATACACCTATATGAGCTTCTGAGCTTCCCATTCCAAAACCATGGCCATTATTATGGAGTTGGTCCCTCCTTTGCTGTTACTACAGTCTCCACTCTTCTAGAAAGACTTCCTCCCACAAGAATTTGGAGTGTGTCTGGGAATTTGGGCCCATTAGGTAATAATGTTGGATAAGAGGATTTGATTCACAATCTACTTTTCAGTTCATCCCAAAAGTTAAGGTCATGGCTTTTGCATTCCTTCACACCATCATCAAACCTTGTCTTTATGGAGCTGACTTTGTACACAAGGGTGCGATCATGGTGGAACAGAAAAAAGCTTTCCCCAAACTGTTACCACAGTTTGCTCACAATTGCCTAAAGTGTGTTTGGATGGCATTTACATTACCCTTCAATGGAAAACCATTGCAGGGTTTCTGATGGTGACAACACTGGACCATGCCTGTGTAATGTGCGTTGAACCAGCCACTTGTAGTCTCTGTCAGAAGCCACTATGAAGGGTGACAACGCAGAAGCACAGTTGTATGACAAAGATAGATACAGGATGTGCCAGAACAAGGACTTTTATGGCAGGATCACCTGATATTGTTTTAATGAAAGCTGCAGATTTCCATGTATTGACCATTACTTTTGAAATTATGTAGACGTTAAAAAATATGAGATTTTAATGACTGGGTTTATATCTACTTTAAATGACCTACCAGCTTCTAATATCTCCTGGTGAGATTTTCAGTACTGGTTTGCGGTTACTACCATTTTCACAGGGCCCTAAGGGCCATGATGTACTAGTGATCCTGTCCAGTGAAAGACCAAGGATGGAATGACACCCCAGTTGTTTGACCATAGAGCAAGCATCACTGTCAGAGCAGGTGAGTGTCTTCTCTACAACCTTGGTGATCCTGACACTGGGGAATTATTTCCAGTGACAGGATCTCTAATGTGATGTGGGTCTATTTATTAGTACCTGGCCAGACAACTACACTGTTACAACACAATTTAACAAAAAGTTCATGCATTGTAATTTTTTCTCTCTACATCCTTAATTTAAGTCACCACTAATTGCAGATCGGAAATACTGACTTAATTCAGATGCCACTTATTGCATTCTTCAGAATTTTAGAAGCCAGAGACAGCCAGACAGTCCTATATTTCTCTCTGTACTGTTTTTAGTTCATGCTCTGTGGAAACTTCTAACACATACAGTGGGACAAGTGTGTGAGCAGAAAGATAAGAATTCTGAAAAATTCCAAGTTTAGTACTGTTGCCATGGCTTGAAGGAATAGACATTCTTTTTGGCTCTATTCAGAAACCATGGCTGAAATGGAAATATTTTGTTTTATCATTTTTTTTTTTTAACAAAATTGGAATTTTTCTTTAAGTTGTGAACATTTATATTAGTTTTTACAATTCTTGTTGATTGCTTTCTGAATATAACTCAAAAAATGAACATAATTCTTTTTTTGTCCTGCCAGAAACTTGTGAACAAATAAAATAAACACTCTAAAAATAGGATTGAATTCAGCGCCTAAAAACACAATAAACTTGATGGGAAAAAGTGTTCAAAAAGAAACTTATCTTATCACTGGAAAGGATTACTTTTTTGTCCATGTGCCAGCCTCATATACACGTTATGGCCATTAATGTGTGAACACCTAACTATAATATATATATATATATATATATATATATATATATATATATATATATATATATATATATATATATATATATTGTACATCCCATTCCAAAACCATGGGCAATAATTTGGAGTTGGTCCCTCCTGTGCTGTAACCAAAACCATGGAAAATCTTGTGGGAAGGCTTCCTATAAGATTTTCGAGTGAGTATATGGGACTATCACAGCTAAATGAGTGTGTTGAACTTCCCCTTCTAAAACCATGGTCATTAATATGAAGTTGGTCCTTCTTTTGTGACAACTACAGCTTCCCACAAGATTTTGGACAGTGTCTGTGGTAATATTACACCTATTGAGCTTGATGGACATTCTATTACAAAGGGGTATTAGTATGGAGTTGATCGCTCTTTTCTGTTGCTACAGCCTCCATATATTCTGGGAAGGCTTTCCACAAAGATTTTTGGAGAGTGTCTGTGGGACTATCCCATCTACAGTATATGAGCTTGTGGGACTTCCTATTCCAAAATTATAGGCATTAATATGAAGTTGGTCCCTCCTTTGTGGTAACTACAGCTGCCACTCTTCTGGGAAGGCTTCCCACAAGATTGTGCAGCATGTCTATACCTACAGTATATGAGCTTGTTGACCATCACATTTTAAAAGCAGCTACATTAATATGGAGTTGGTTCCTCTTTTGCTGTTACCAAAGTCTCCACTCTTCTGGAAAGGCTTCCCGCAAGATTTTGGAGCGTGTCTGTGGTAATGTGGGTCCATTCACCAACAGCGTTTCTGAGGTCAGGTTGACCTCAGGATGAAAAGGCCTGGATTGCAGAGTGCATTATAATTCATCCAAAGGTTAAGGTCAAGGCTCTCGTGTTCCTCTACACAAAACTTGTCAAACCATGTTTTTATAGAGTTGTCCTTGTACAAAGGGGGTACTTTCATCATGTTGGTGCAAAAAAGGTATTTCTCCAAACTGTTGCCACAAGATTGGACATGTGCAGTTGTCTAAGGTGTTTTTTTTTATATTGTGGTATTTACACTAACATTCACTGGAAAACTTTGAACCCAAGAACTTGGAGGGTTGTCTGCATAGTTTGACCTTATAGTGGTGTGATAATGAGGTGTCCACAAACAATTGCCACATAGTATAATTGTAATGACATTAAGTATGTATAAAGTTCAGTGCTTATTTCTGCTTTCCACCTACTGTATTCTGAAACTTTCATTAGACATGCTCTATATGACAGGATGTAGGCTGCTGTAGACTCATTCACATCCAGGTGGTTTAGCTGAGCACTGAACTCTATAACTGAAGATAAAATATTTTTTTCCAGTGATTAAAGTAAACCTACTAAGAGAAAATGGATCTGCCACTGCTGACCTCTTACTGAAAATGCTAGATGCCTGGTGATAATGTTCACTGGCTTCAGTACTGACCTTGAACAATATTCAGACCAGAAAAGTTGGAGGAAAGTCAAATGTCTTTATTTGAATATTTCCTTCAAGTCAGTGCTAAATTTCGAAAGTGAAAGTTTGCGTAGATTATTAAATGAGATGAAGATGTAATTTGTTTTCTGGCTGGCCCATTACAAGCCAGGCTGTTTCTTCATTTGCCACTAACCTCTATGATATGGGTACCTATATATTCTGTTTTCTCCTGTGTATGACAAGGCAGATGATTCTATAGACCAGTGGTCTCCAAACCATGGCCCGTGGGCCCAATGCGTCCCTTTGCTTGCCTTTATCCAGTCCTTTCGGTACTATTCCTTCCACTGATACAAAGCACTATTCTTCCCACTGACAACACTGATGAGGCACCATGCCTTCCATTGACACCAGCATTGGGGCATAATTCCTCCCACTGACATAAATGATGGAACGCTGTTACTGCCACTGACACTGAAGATGGGACACTATTCTTCACACTGACACCAAAGATGGGGCATTATTCCTCCCACTGATATAAATGATGGAACATTATTACTCCCACTAACATCAAAGATGGGGCACTGTTCCTTCCACTGAAACCAAAAATGGGGCATTGTTCCTTCCACTGACGCCAGTGATGGGGCACCATTCCTTCCACTGGCACCAAAGATGGGACACTATTCCTCCCACTGATATCAGTGATGGGGTACTATTCCTCTTTTCTATTATTTTTTTTTCTAATTTTTCTACTCCCACTGTCCACCAAGCCTGTGGCATTGTTTACTCCCATTGACGCTGGGGCATTTTCTACTCCCACTGGTCATAGTTTGGCCCCCTAAAGTCTGAAAAACAGTAAACTGGTCCCTTGTTTAGAAAGTTTTGTGACTCCTGCTATAGGCAGTTGTTAGGCTTAGTGGGGTTCTTTGATCCCTAAACCTCTGTTCTGTCACCATCGGCAATAGTTAATGTTCATTTCATATCTCACTCACAATTTTTATTTTCTTTTTGTTGGTCACAGTTGCAAAACAGAAGACATGGAACAAGAAGGTCCTTTTCATCCTTGGAGTTTTCTTTGTCTTGGGGATCGCTGCTTTAACTGTTGTAGCAGTTCTGCAGAATAAACCTCTTCCGGAGAATCTTAAGGTAATGGAAGTCCCATCACATAACTCTGCAAATGTTTAGGCAAAAGGCTAGTACATGATCCTTAGATGTAAAACCTCCACAGATGTGCTATTAGGATGATCTGTCAGCTTTCACATTTAGGAACCTATCATAGGGCTCCCCTACTCACTGATACTTTCCTTCACTTCCCTACTACTCCGTTCAACTTTGAGTCTAATACATGTGTAAACCTTATGATGGTCAATGTCAGAACTTACACAGGGTTAATGACCATTTCCCTTCCCCAACTTGATAGCGTCTTGGCCTGGCAATTGACCAATCAGGCTTCAGCTGGGCATTCTGGAAGAAAGGTGAGAAGGTCACATGTTCTCCCATATCTGAAAATACCAGGAATTCCCGAGGGCTCCAACAGAAATCATGGTGGCAGGGCAGCATAGTATTGTTGGCTTGTAGGGGCAGGGAGGTGCTGTATTTAGGGAACTTGTCACTTTGTTCATTCAGATTATATTTAAAGAGAAATATTGTTTAGGTTGATGTCAATAAGCCCTATTTATTTGTTTGAACAATTCTAAAACCTTATTTCTATGAGGAGTTGAGTAGTCATATGCTTGGGAATGCAATATCTTCTTCTTAGTAGTGGTAGTAGCCTTTAGTGTTCCTTTCACATAAAGTTTATCTAAACTTAAGAAAATGATTGAATATATTTGTAGCCATGGTGTGAGTGCTCTCCTCCAACCTCCTTCTGCCATCTTTCTCTGTCTTGTGTCTGGTGCGTAGCGCGCTGAACTTAGCTCTCCGCTGGGGCGTAACTCCGCCCATTCACTTGTTGGTTTAGTGCGCGAGGAACTGTAAGCATTCATTTTCAGTGTGCGCCAGAGTGACCCCTGGTGGCAGACGCTGTTGAATTGCAGGCACTGTAAAAATTTTAGAAACTGCGTCATGACACTGGAACTGATGGCAGACAAACTTTGCAGCGATCACCGTTAACAAGGAAAGTTTCTCCATTGCAATGTCCTACCATAAGAGACTGACTGTGCAGACCCCGTCAACGACAACCCCTTGTGGCTGGGTTACTAAGGGCAACAGTAGACATCCACAAACTCACTCTCCACTGTGTTAGGTAGGATTAATAAAGTCATTCACATTTTGTAAACAGTGGGTAATGCCCGCGCTGTGCAAAGCGCCGGACATATTTGTAATTCAATGAGCGCGATCACTCGCCGTAGTTGCCACGGGTGATAGCACATGGTACAGTCACTGAGTTGCAAGGCTTATCGCTGTTATGAGTGTCTGTTAGTACAACTGAGTGCAGGGAGCGGATAGGCAGAGCTGATCCTGGACGGTTGCTATGGGCAACAGCACTTGGCAACAAGCTTGGTTTTGGTTGCTATGTGCATCGGCATGTAACAAAGTCAGTTTTAAGGCAAACACACAGTCCTTTTCCTCAGTATATCCCAAACTTGGCAAAACAAGCAAAGTCTCCCCCGGCTTTTAACGGTTGCTAGGGGCGATGGCCAGCAGGTTAACTGTGAAGGCGGATCTTGGTGGGACCTCCAAATGTAGCCATGGTGTGAGCGCTCTTGACAACAATCCACCAAATCACCCTGCTGCCAGACCCCATCTATCATCTCTGAGACAATGAGCAGTCATTTGCATAGTTTTGTTGCGTTTATTGCAGGATACAACTTGGGTGCGGTAAAGGAAGATATGGGATGCCCATAACACTTATTGAATTGTCATCACATTTGTAGAACATTGATTAGCAGCTTTAGCCCTGAAAATGATGCACTTCTAACATTCACAGTCTGTTCTCCTGCATATCTCCACTGCAGAGTATTGCGCCTTTTCCTCCTCTGCTCTGACTCTTGCAGAGTATCACTACCTCAAACTCCTCTTTGCTGCAAAACTGTTATGCCCCGTACACACGGTCGGACATTGATCGGACATTCCGACAACAAAATCCTATGATTTTTTCCGACGGATGTTGGCTCAAACTTGTCTTGCATACACACGGTCGAACAAAGTTGTCGGAAAATCCGATCATTCTGAACACGGTGACGTAAAACACGTATGTTGGGACTATAAACGGGGCAATAGCCAATAGCTTTCATCTCTTAATTTATTCTGAGCATGCGTGGCACTTTGTGCGTCGGATTTGTGTACACACGATCAGAAATTTCGACAACGGATTTTGTTGTCGGAAAATTTTATAGCCTGCTCTCAAACTTTGTGTGTCGGAAAATCCGATGGAAAATGTGTGATGGAGCCTACACACGGTCGGAATTTCCGACAACAAGGTCCTATCACACATTTTCCGTCGGAAAATCCGACCGTGTGTACGGGGCATTAGACTCCTGTATCATCACTTCCAGTAAGACAAAAAGGGATCACTCTGAATAACCCCAGTTTGCTGGCTGTACTTTGTTACTGTAATAAAGTCTGTTGCTTCAGCAAATTAATGAGCCAGAGGCATTCAATACCTCTCCTGGCTCAGTAAATTTAGTAGCTACACAGTCTCTTGGAAGGTATTGCCAGAATGCTTTACCAGGCCAGAGATACTCGGTACCTCTCCCCGACGGCCTAGCACACGGTAAAAAGCGGACTACTGTTTCCAGCCAGTCCATTACTGCAAACGCTGCGTTCCCCGGCCACAGAATTCTGCACTACTCTCAACAATTCTCCTCTTGCTTCTTTCACACTGACCTTCTCCAAAGGGCAAGCTCTGTGTTCCCCAGTCACAGAACTTTGTTCTACTCTCTTCAGTCCTACTGTTGCTTCTTCTTCACTGACCTTCTCCAAAGGGCAAGTCCTGTGTTCCCCGGTCACAGCAGCTTGCTCTTCACCAACTCCCTGGTGAAGATCTTTCTTCAGGAATACATCCCAGCAGCTCCTCCAGCCCTCCTCCACGCTCGGCGTGCCCCCCCCATGTGGGGACGCCCTGCGGCAGCTACCTAGTCTCCATTCTCCTTCTTTCCTGCACCTTCAGAACACCCGGGCAGCATGTGACCCCAGCTTATATGGGAGGCCTGACCCCTGACAATACCGAATGGGAATTGGCCAGAGCTCCTTACATGAGCTGCCTGTCACTCAAACTTCATATTCAACCTCTGTTCCAGAACAATCTTCCTGAAAGCAGGGGAGGCGCCTCTGAGTCAGAGCACATGTGGTCACACCCACCACTACACTAAACACTCCCAATCTCAAATCAAAACAAACAGGCCTAACCAAAGCACAGGCCTGTCTAAATTTGCCTACACTATTATCCTAGACCCAGAAAAATCCTATTCTAGCACCTACCTTATGGTAGAGGGTGCTACGTATTGCAGCTTCAATAGTTCATCGGTGTGGTAGCTGCATTCGTTTCCTGTCTTACAAGCTTGTTTCCTTTACTTTTCCGCTGATCCTGCCAGTAACCCAGTTCCTGTCCTATAATGACAATACTCACTTTTTGTACTGTATCTATCGAGCAGCAATGCTATCACACTAGAATGGGATTACAGAAACCCCCCCCCCTTCTCATTATCCCCATAAAATAGATGGGGGTGTTCTGTAGTTCACATATGAGAACTGGAAAGAATTGATAACACTATATGAAATTTTAGTGAGGCAGAGTGCAAAGGTAGATAGGAGCTCAATGGATTCCAGGAAGGATCAACAGATATTTTAAGACTTTTCCAATAGAGATAACAAGATGCTTAAAATTGTATATTTAAAAGACCAAAAGGAAACAAATAAGAGAAGTTAAGTGTTAGCGTTTACGAACACTTTAAGTTATTCTCTCTGAAAGTACTCCTACTGATTTAAAATAATACATTAATTTATTCTTGGCAGTTATTCATTTGGGACAGTGATGTCAGTGTTTGATTTACAGATATAGGAGTCAGTCTGTATTTGAGATATAAAACAAACTCTTGTGAAAGTTACATTAGAAATTACTTTCATACTATGTATTTGTTAAAAATATGTTCCCTCTAATGTCACTGGCCTATATAAATGTTTAAGAAGATTTAAGAAAAGGAAAAATCCATGTGACTATCATATGGGTGTAGCACTTACCCCCGAAGCAGCTGCTGATTTATATTGGGCTGTTACCGTCACCTCCTTACCCGTAGTTTCACCAATACTAGAACTTAGAGTCCATGTTAAGCTTTGTATCCGGCAATGTAGGCACTAGTCACTTAGTACTTTTTCATAGTTTAATAGGATGTAACTTGAAGAAGTAGCAGGAAAGAGGTAGAAGAAAAGCTGCATGGAAGTTCAAATACCTTTTCTTTAGCACCCTAAGGAATTTGAAATCTTGGGGATGAATATACCTTCTATCCAGGATTAAATCTTTGCCCACCCGGATAGGTCTCTCTCACTGACCTAGCAGCCGAAGCGCAGCACGAACAAAAAGTCTCTGCCACAGACTTGAAAAGAACAATTTTACTGTACGATCCTCTGCCACGCAGGACGCAGTGGTAGTTTTAGATGAACTGCAACACAGTACCAGAACCTTTAAGCCGACCCAGCAGTACTTGTGCGATAGATTAGGTTAAGATGCATCCTCCAATTGAGTCACCAGGTCCCTCTTGAGATACCAGCATTCCGCACGATCCTCTCCAAAGACGGGTCCTCCCCTGGGTCTTCTCAGTTGTCTGACTTCTTCCCGCAGGATAGACAGGATAGGACCATCTCCGCAGCAGTAGGCCCCAGACAGGCTTCTGGGTCTACCTGCACGGCTGCAGCATCGCAGCCCTCCGGCGTGGAGGGCCACAAAGTAAAACTCCTCGTCACATACCTTTAGGCCAGGAGGGCCAGCAGGTGAAAGAGAAAAAGAAATGGCATCTTCCCCTTAAGTACTCTCTCCCAGCATGCAAAGCAGTGGACCACCTCTGACGAGTTACCTCTGGGAAAGAAGAGCACTCAATATACTTCAGCTTGTTGCTTTCCAACACCGACCTATGGTGACAACGACACCTACAGTCAACAATGTGGAACTGCACGCAACACAGCCAATGCTGAAACAGAGGCTAATTTAGCCATAGATTAAATTTGAACTATGTACAGAACAGATGACCCACTAAATTTACATATAAGCGGTAGATTAGAAATCTACCAGCGCTAAATGGGGGAATAAGCTGCCACCTCTATATTCTTTCCTCAAATTACTCAGCTCGGACCACTCCCCCAAGCAGTCCTCCTTAGGGACACAATGGGGTTGATTTACTAAAACTGGGGAGTGCAAAATCTGGTGCAGCTGTGCATGGTAGCCAATCAGCTTCTAACTTCAGCTTGTTCAATTAAGCTTTGACAGTAAAACCTGGAAGCTGATTGGTTTCTATGCAGAGCTACACCAGGTTTTCCAGTAAATCAACCCCAATGAGTTTGATTTATTTAAGGCAAATAGACTGTTCACTTCGCAAGTGCAGCTGCAATTTGCTTCAGAGCAGTGGTCTTCAAACTGTGGCCCGTGCGCTTCATGCGGTCTTTTGCTTGCCTTTATCTGGCTCTTGGGGCACTATTCCTTCTACTGACACCAACAATGAGGCACCATTCTTTCCACTGACATCAACAGTTAGGCCCCTTTCACATGAACTGATCGTTCAGGTCCGCCTGTCAGTTTTGTCGGTGGACCTGAATGGGAGCGCTCCATGTAAGGCTATGGAGCGACTAATGTCAGCTGTGACATGTCCGCTGATATCTGACCCGGTCCAATCCGCCTACATTCACATCCGCCCCTGGCGGATCGGATCGGGTGAGATCTGACAAAAACTGAAATGCTGTCCGTTTTCGTCTGATCTCTCCATATCAACCAGCGCCAGGCCATTTCTGCTGGTTTCCTTACAAACAGTACCCTTCACTTGAAACACCTAAACTAAATGACGTGAAGAGGTTTCTACATTCTTTTGGCCATATAGTACCTACAGTCATAGCAAACTGTGTGACTGGGAACCCAGAGGACACCACTACAGTCTGGCTGCTAAATTACAATCCAGGTTGTAATTAGAATTTGTTAAATATCTGGTGTAATATTAAAGTGTATATGAGACACCTCTATCATATTGTTATGAAGGCAGTTAGCATGAGGAAATGTTAGTCACAATATTAGAAAGCCACAGATCTCTGCAATGGTATTCGTCTAAATTCATGAAGCTTTACGTAAGGATCAGTTTCTTTATTTTTAGCTATTTGGCTGTAATTTTCAAATCTTTGATTGTGCTAGGCTAAAAATAAAAAGTCACGGTTTGGAAATAAATATCTTTATCTCTGTGTTTTAGTGCATTGACCCCTCTGTCTTTCAAGGGAACATGCCGTGTATACATTTTAAATCATTATTGTAATAGTTGTTGCTATTCAACAATTGTAATATTTGAATAACTTCAACAATTTTCTTCCTTGCTCTTCCAATTGCTTGTTGAGTTTCATATGGGGCTTATTTCTCAAAGACTAGGTGCAGCTACTCCCCCTTCCAAGCCACCCCTTGTCTCACCCCTTGTAGCTATGAGTAAGCGCTCTATGGGAGCGTGAAACGCGTTAGCGGTTAAGCTGCATTATCCCAACAAAGCCATGTACGGATTTTAATCATGTTATTACTTTTTCAATAAAGAGTATTTTATTTTTCACTTTTCCAATCCGGAGTGCGGCTGTCCAGATTTTTCCATCACATACATACCCCTTGTCTCTCCCCTCTACCCAACTCTGAGCACCATCCCTTGGTTCCACCCCCTACTCACCTTAATATAACTAACAGTCAGTAGGATGCGTTCCTTGCGCTGATTCCTCTTCTGTTAGTGAAAATCCTTCTCCTGTGTGCATTTATTGTATTGTAGAGATGTTATTTAACTGTAAAAGCCTCCCTTGTATCCAAAAAGGCATCCAAAAAACCCCTGAGACTGTTGCTAGTCACCACCATCCTGGATGTGATGTCAGCAACTGACAGCAACCGCTGACAGCAACCGCCAGCAGAGTCAGAGCTGCCACCTAAGTGAAACTTTATAATATTCCCCTCTGCTCCTCCCCCGGGACGCTATATAAAAGGATATGTAAGGAAATGAGGCAAGTGGCAGAGGAGACCGGCCAGCACATACAGTAGTTAGACAGCCCCAAAAAAGGAGAGGGCTATGACATGCAAAAAGGGAGAGGGCTGTGCTAGGGATTTGACTGTTCCTGGAGCAATCACATTTTTTAGCGAGTTCAAAGGCCTATTGCAAGTGTATAAATACAATTTACGGAGAGGAAAAACACTCCAAAGTAAGCATTTAATATACTTGATTTTTTGCATAGCTTTCACCTGCATTTTTTTTTTTATGTTGGTGACAGAGTGTCTTCAGGATGGAGACTGGGAGCCAAGGGCCCTGTAATTGTGTTGTTGGACCGTATCCTCTATAGTTACGCCGTGACTTTATAGATGTAACATTAATAACAATGTTAGCTGGAGAATGCCAGGTCATACAACATCCTTCAAGAAAGCTTGGTGCTTGAGAATGGTAACACATAATTAAAATGGCAGAGCCTACTCAATAACATCCCTTATCTGCGCCTGCCGTCTTTATTTTCATTGTGCGCCTCTTCTACAAGAGAGAAGATCATTAGTGTCAGCTTCAGACTGTAACGTACCATTTACCAAGTCTGGGAGAGATTCCAGGGCTAAACATGCTGACAAATGTAGAAGATTATATACACCATTACCCCATTAGACAGCTTTTACTCGTCTCACAGTACCAGCCTATACTTAGCCTATATTAGCCATGTGCGATGGAAGCCCAGGCACTCTGTGGATTTATATAAACAAAGTTAAAGCTGAAGATACTCTATATGGCCAAGCATTTGTGGACCCCTGACCATTATAAGTATCTAATTGTCTGTTATGTCTTCTGTAGTATGGTATTGTGCTAGACGCTGGATCCTCACACACCAGTCTGTACATCTATCGATGGCCAGCGGAGAAGGAAAACGACACAGGTGTTGTTCACCAAGTAGAAGAATGTAAAGTAGAAGGTTAGTGAATCTGGACAATTTGTATTTCTACCACTCTACTGTACCTTTCAAGTGAACCGCTCACATCCTGCTCACAGTGGCCTTGTGTGTTGGCCATGCATCATCTAACTAGATTGACAAGGTTTGCTCGATTTCCTGGCCTAAGTATGATTACGGTGTGTCTTGATATATGCGGGCAGTCTAATGGGGGATTTATAAAGCAGATGTATGGCTTTATTGTGTCCCTACCATTGCTTTAAAAAAAATACTGCACACTTCTAAATCTTAGTGGTATGTTTCGCCAAGGTGCTCAGCGCTCTGCTGGCTTAGGGACTCTGAAACCAACGGCGCATTTTTAAGATGAACTGAGTTTTAAGAAAAAACAACACTAGAGGGTGTGACCCGTTAAAGTCATGTGATCAGCTCTGCTCCAATCACTGTGTATTCTCTGTTGCGTTAAGACTCAAGACCACAACCTGCATTTTTTTGAATGGGCCACAAAATTACCATAAAACTGCACACATTTTTATTCTTCCCTGCCCCTTAGAAACAACAGTATCTAAATGGGAGCAGTTTTATTGTTTGTGTTCATGGTATTTTATTCAATTTTACAATTTCATTATGTCCATTTATGTTTTTGTGGTTTATTATGAAATGGGGAAACTTTTTATAATATCCTATTTATTCATTCTTATTCACGTATACATATGGACACAAGGGGTTTATTTATTAGCGACAAATAGGCTGTTTGCTTTGCAAGGATCTCACCCCCGAAAGTGTATTGAATGTGGTACAATTTCAGTTTGCAAAGGACATACAGTTATGTGCAAGGCGCTGTGAGTATGTCCACAATAAAGCGCAAAATTAATATAGAAAAAAATAAAGCAAAATATGCAGAGAAAGTTCAAAAATTAAATATAAATATAAATGGTGTCTTCAGAGAAGAGTGCTGGTGATTTGAAGTGCTAAATTACATCTAGCAGAAGTGGCAAAGTAACTTTGGTGATTTTGTCTTCAGTGCACTTTCACCCACAGGTGCAGTGGTCCCTTACCCTACTGCTGTAAGGTAAACAGCATAAAAATAGCCAGGGATAATCTGGAATACTGTGTCCTACAAATGATCTCTCTGGGTATATGTCCTCATTGGTTCCAAACTAACTGCAGCCCAATGTTGATGTCCTATATGTTTTCTTTCCTTAGATAATTTATAGCCATAAAACTTCCTCTCAAGACAATATATTGGGCCAGCAAGGGGAGAAGGAGAGACAGGAATCCCCAATAGTGAAATATATCAAAATAAATATTTTATTGTTAAGCAGGATATACTGCGTTACTCACATTAAGGCATTTAAAACAGGATACAAACAAACGAGCAGGGAGCTCGTGATAAAAACGTCACTTCTGGTGTCCATACGATCCTAAGCATGTCGTCACGATCACGTGACTTCATCCGGGAATCATTTTCCCAGATGAAGTCACGTGATCGTGACGACACGCGTAGGAACATACTGACACCAGAAGTGATGTTTTTATCACAAGCTCCCTGCTCGTTTGTTTGTATCCTGTTTTAAATGCCTTAATGTGAGTAACGCAGAATATCCTGCTTAACAATAAAATATTTATTTTGATATACTTCTTTATTGGGGTTTCTTGTCTCTCCTTCTCCCCTTGCTGGCCCAATATATTGTCCTGAGAGTAAGTTTTATGGCTATAAATTATCCAAGGAAAGAAAACATATAGGACATCAACATTGGGCTGCAGTTAGTTTGGAACCAATGAGGACATATATTGGTTTATTTTGTACTATTTTCTTGGGTGGTGTTTGACCCCTGTCGGTGTTTGCTGCAACCATATATTTATTTGTTTACTGCACAGCTCAGGTAGCGGGGAAATACCTATTGTTTTATGTGCAAGGCGAATTAAAAAAAAAAAAAAACAACAATTTTGCTGAGACAGCAAAAACAACAAATGATTGGATGATGGCGGCTAACAAAGCTTTGCCTCTTTCAAAAAATTTCTTGCAAAAAGAAACTTCCCCTGCAAATGAATGGTCTATTTGCCTTTAGTAATTCAACCCCAATCAACCTCATATTTTGTATGTTTTATGTCTGATGAAGAGGGTAGTTTGTTGCTCCCTGAAACAAGATGGATTTTTTTATAGCCAAATTGAGAGTTATTAAAACTTTAGACTGCTCACTTTATGATCTGGCACTTATTTGTGCTGGTTTTGATTTTTCTTGGTGATTGTGTCCCTTCTAAGGTGACCCATTCCTCTATTTGTCCTGGTAATCATTGTCAGGACTGGAAGTGAAGAAAAATTCAAATTGTGTTGTTACTGGAAGAAAAATACAAGGAAAATCTTCCTGTAGACACACTTGTTCTGGTAGCAACTGTGTAAAAAGGCACTCCCCTCATTTTGGAGAGATTATCCTCTATTTCCTGCTGTGTCTATGGGTCATTTTCCCAATGAAGCATGGGGAGGACAGGGGTTTTGACCATACCCTACTCTATCTAGTAGTTGATAATCAATTTGACTGGACTTGTTCTGTAATGTTGAAGATGTTTCGTAGCTTGTCCAAGCCACCTCTTCCATTCTCGGTGACATGGATATATTACTAAATATCTACAACATTACAGAACAATTCCAGTTGATGTTGACTAACGACCACCAGATATACTATGGCCTGGATAAAAAAGAACCTTCACAGACTTTAAACAAAGCTACGAAAGAAAGTTTTGGCTTTAGGAGTGTTTTACCTGTTCAGCCTGTATCAATAGGTGTATCTTTAAGTGAACTGACCATTTAACTAGTGTTAATTCTAAATGTCCATTTTAATATTTTGGAACGTTCCTTGTCTTTAAATAAATCAAGGTCTAGAGAACTGTTGCTGGGCCCTGGAGTCCCGTCATGGAGGAGTTAATGTATCTGTGGCTACCCTTGTTTGTTTGTACATCTTTGTCCCCCACTCATCCATGCTTATGACTAATTTAAACTACAGAAGGAGGATGCACTCTAGTGTGTTGCTAAAATTGGATATCTTGAGTGATTAATATGACTGAAGATCCTATGAAAAGCCTTTTTCTTCTAATTTAGTCCAAAGCTGTGAATATCAGTTGGATAAAACATACGTTTTGGCCATCATCCATCAGTGTTAAATTTGGACTTAAAGGAAAGTACAGCAGATTTCTGAAATGTTTATTTTATTTCTGTCTCCTAGTGCCAGAGCTGTATGTCTGCCAATATTAAGTCTGACAGATATCCAGAAAAAAATAAATTACCAAGTGACCAAAGCATGCGCTGAGAGCTGATTGCTCACAGTCACTGGCCTGAGTTCATCAGTGCATCGGCTTATGTGAAAATTGTGCTCGGCTTATAATTTCTTCGTGGGAAATGAGTGGCATGTCCATTAACAATGGGAAAACACTCTTCGTAAGAAATATTATCATTATGGATCGTTAACTATATCACAATTAATATATTTATAGTAGCGTAGGTAATGATCTAGTTACATTGACATCTCTTACTGCTTCAGATGGGCGGTCTGAAAAGATAATTGAATGTATTTGCGTATTGGTAAAATGTATCCAAAGCCAAAACTTTTCTAGTTTTGGATAAAGTAGAGAAGGGTTGGAACCCCTGTCACTTTTGGGGACATTTACCCTCTTCAATGGTTCTGGTGACCCCTGTTTCATAGTTTTTTTTTTTTTTTTTCAGTAACTTCATTGTCTGAGTATAGATCTATGTTTGCCCCAAGCATAGTTAAAGCCATATACTTTTGACTGTCTCACTACCTCTGCTAGTAGTTTATTCCAATCATCAACTACCCTTTTAGTAAAATACTACTTTCTAAGATTTGTTTTGAACTTTCCTCCAGTTAATTTGAGGTCATGTCCCCGTGTTCTTGATTTTGGTTTCATATTGAAAAGACGGCCCTTCTGAACCTTATTCACCCCCTGATGTATTTAAAGGTTTCAGTCATGTCTCCCCTTTCCCTTCTTTCCTCCAGACTGTACATATTAAGTTCCTGAATTCGCTCTCGATATGTTTTATCCCCCATACCTTTCACCATTTTTGGTACCAGTCTCTGGACTCATTCTACCTTTTAGGTCAATATAATTGCGTAAGTGAGGTCTCCAGGACTGGACACAGTATTCTAAATGAGGTCCCACTAAAGATCTATAAAGGGGAGTCAGAACCTCCTTCCTCCTGCTGGTGATCCCTCTAGTGATTCACCCTAGAATCCTATCTGAAATTAATCATCTGAAATAAGTACCCCCAAATCTCTTTCTTCTGTAGTGGTAGCTAACACAGTACCCCCAATGTTGTACTCTCTCAGGGGATTCATTTTCTCTAGGTGCGTTATTTTACATTTAGAAACATGGAACTGCAATCTCCACTGCTTTGACCAATCATCCAACAATGCCAAATTACGTTCAATGTTACAGACACCTCCATGGATTTCAACCCTTTTACAAACAATTGTTTCATCAGCAAAAAGACATACCTTGCCCAACAATCCTTTAGTTACAGTATATCACTTATATAGAAATGAAATAGAGCAGGACCCAGTACAGAGCCTTGTGGTACACCACTAGTGACTGGTCTCTGTTCTGAGTGAACCCCATTTACAACCACACTCTGGTATCCATTAGCCAACTACATATCCATTAAACCACCCAAGGGTTAGGCCCTAGCTTGTACAACTTTTGTATTAGATCATTATGTGGAACTTTATCAAATGCGTTGTTGAAATCAAGCTAAGCTATGTCCACAGCATCACCCTGGTCCAAAACATTAGTAATACAGTCAAAAAATGTAGATTAGTCTAACATGATCTGCCCTCAGTAAAGCCACCCCGCTACTTTGGGTCCAGCAAGTTGTGTATTTTTAAAGGGGTTGTAAAGGTAAAAGTTTTGCATAGATCCTGATGGTGGTGTAGTAGAACCTGTTTACAGTGGGATGGTACCCCCTGAACCAGTTTCTGGATACTTATAATTGAGACTTATCTCTCTGCAAGACAGTAAGGTCCGTTCTCTTTATTTGCTATCTTTAGAACCTTGACTGTATCCTGAAGAAGCCTAACGGTGAAATGCGTAGATACACAAGGGCTCACTGCGCATTATGTATCAGTATACATGATTTTTAATTTTTCTGTATTGTTCTATTCATGTTGTGTATTTTTCAATAAATAGTGTTTATTCTCATACCTCTTTGTTGTTTCCTATGCCTTTAAAGTCCAACTTAGGTTTACTGTTATAGTACACCTTTTTTTCCTTATTCATTCCCTCAATTTATGGATGTGGCTATGTGAGTGCGTTTCTTTTCTGTTCATTTTTAGTCATACTGTTCTCCTGCAGTCTCTTCCTGTCTACATGCACCCAAGCAACGACTGCATGGCATTTCTTAGGAAGGGTTTCCTGATGGTGACAAACGCAGATCATGATTGTGCCATGTGTGTTGGCATGGCTGTTTGTAGTCTTCTTTTGTTACAACTTAAAGTGTTTGTTACCCTAACAGAAAATAAATAAAAAATGTGATCCTGTTCCTTTAAAGCATGAATAGCAGCACAGTGCTTGTGCTGTGTAATTTGGCCCTTTGCATAACCTAAAATACCTGCTTGATCCTGCCTGGCAATGCCCTCCCCCCGTAAACTGACCACGGTTTATCATGGCTGTTGAGACCTGACATCATGGTTAGGTTACGTGCCTCCGTCATCCGCTGCTATCTGCAGCTCTCCTGTCTCTCCTCTGTCCTCCTCACCCCCCCCCCTCTCCTGCCTGTCAGCTCAGTGTCAGTGCCCGCCCCCTCCCCTCCTGCTACTGAAGTTACATTGAAAGTATCACACCATCCTCTGTGTTTAATAATGCTGTGTGCCCCAGTGCCTGTGCCTTATAAAAGTAAGCCGTTCTTTACCTGATTTCAGAACGCTGCTCATGTGACCGGCCTCCTCTCTCCTCCTCTCCTGCTCCCCATCCCGACTGACATCAGTGGAGGTTTCTCTGCCCCACCCACTGCAGATGTCAGGTCGAGAGAGGAGAGAGGCGGCCGGTCCCGTGAGCGGCGCTCTGAAATCAGGTATAGAACAGCTTATTTTTTTAAGGCACAGGCACTGGGGCACACAGCATTATTAATCATGGAGGATGGTATGACTTATATATATAGTAACAACCACTTTAAGAGCACAACTGAAGACAGAGGAAGAGCCTTGTCATCCAATAACAGGAGGTTTCTGAACAAGGACTTGGCAGGATCACCAGGTATTAATTTAATGAAAACTGCAGATTTACATTAACATGTCAAAGCTTATGAGACTTAATGATTGGACATACATATATTTTTTCATCTGAAGTGTTTTCTTTTTTTGACAGGCAATGGCATATCTAGCTACCATGAAAAGCCGGTGCAGGCTGGCCTCTCTCTGCAGGCATGTATGAACAAAGCACGAGACATCATTCCAGTGAGTAAGCACAAAGAGACTCCCGTGTACTTAGGAGCCACTGCTGGAATGCGGCTACTCAGGTATTATCAATGGCCCCCTAAGCCAGCTCATGAAACAAGTCACTGAAAACTCCGAACTGTGTACATAAACTTTATTTAAATTTTTCTTTATTAAAATATATCCAAAGCAAAACATAATTTTTTTGTTTTGGATAGAGTAGTGGTTTAAACACAAGTCGTTTTTTTTACAGTCTGTGGGTCAATTAAATACCGCATTGATTTTTGCATTAAAATAACTCATGCAGTGTTTATCTCAGAAGCAGGCAATTCACGTGTTTTATTTTGTGGTATTTTGCGCATTTTTAAAACCTTATTTTATTGCAGACCGGACCTCTGGCTGCAGCGGGATGTGAAACATTTAGCAGTGGTATTGCTACTGCTGCCAATTGTGGCAGCTCCTGCTGAGCGGCAACGGCTTAGAGAACCAGGCACCCCCTGGTGTCCTACCAACCAGTGACTCATCCCTCCTCATTCAGCTGTCAGCTGGTGAATGCAAAGCAAGAAGTAGGGACAGTGTTTTGAAAAAAAAAAGGCTTTGGGGGTTCCCCCACAATCCATGCCAGGCCCTTCAGGTCTGGTATGATTTTTTTAGGGGGACCAAAAACCAAAATATAATAACACGTGAGACCCTCCTCCACCAAATTCCATTCCAGAACCTTATCTGACCATGCAGCATGGCAGGTTAGGAGAGAAGGGGGAAGAAGCATGCACCCACCCCCTTGAACTATACCAGGCCACATGCCCTCAACATGGGGGTTATCTTGCCAGGGGGAAAACCCGCTTGAAAAAGCACCTTCTCTCCATGTTGATGTGGACAAAGGCATCTTCCCTACAACCTTAAACTGGTGTTTGTGGGGGTTTGCAGGCGGGGGGGGGGGGTTACCTGAATCCTGAACGCCTTCCTAATAATAAGAGGGCCCCCAGATGCCTCCCCACCCTTATGCTAATGCGTACCTCTACTCATTAAAAAAAAAAAGTATGTACCTAGAAGTAAACACACTTTGACAAGACCTTCAAAAAAAATGAAAATAAAAAATGTCCCCCAATGTACATCCATCTTCAGATATGTCAACCAGTGTTGCAGGTCCACATCAGTCATGATAAATGACACCTGCTGACCCACCAAAAGAAAAAAAAACCCACTGCTGCCATGAGACGTTCCAGTCCTGTTGCTTTCCTTGCACCATTGACATCTCCAGGTCCCCGCTGCTAGAGTAAACAAAGGGGAGGGGGTCATCCGGTTGACAACATTGACCAAATATGGACATGTCCATATTTGGTCAGTGATGTCACCCACGTGACCTCCTCCCCTTTGTTTACTTTAGTGGTAAAGGCCTAGATATGTCATTGAAGTAAGATGTCTGCAGGCACTGTGGCTGGTTAGGGGATCTGCAGCTGGCTTGAGGTCCGGAAGGAGGGGGGCCATGGTCAAACAGTGGGCCACAGCCCGGTGGTTGAGAGCCACTGCCCTAGATACAGCTTGGGGAATTCATAAAGGGTGCTGTAGGCAAATGTTGGTGCAGGTGACAGATTGATGTACCTGTTGGGAAAAGAAAGGGTTCGGTTAATGACATATTTACTGGCCTCTTCCCCGCTCTCCATCCTGACACATCCCCACAGCAGCCGGCGGCAGAAGGGGAAAGCCGGAAGCACTGCAGGAAAAGGGGGAGGGGGCTTCTGCAGGAGAGCATATGGGGGACAGCAGGACCTGGATAGAAGGGGAGGCGGGGGTGGCATGTAGAAAAACCAATCCCCTCCATTTACCTCCTGCACCTGCTTTCAGCTGCAGAAGGTTAATGGTGGGGATTAGTTTCTCTACATGCTGCACCCCCTATCTAGGTGTATAGGGGGGCTGAATGGCCCCTGAAGCATGGGGCTGGGTCGCAATTGTGACCCCTGTAGTTACGCTACTGGTTGGGGATGCTGGCTGACATCATCACCCAAATATGGCCGTGTTTGGGCACTTATGTCAGCCAGCATAGCCAGCCCTTTGTTTACTTTCAGCTGTCAGTCAGGGAATCTCACATCCGGCAGCTGAATGTAGCCAGGAAAGAATCATCGGTTGCTAGGCAGCCAGCAGACACCGGAAGCCTAGCAACTACAAGCCCTGTGTGGGTAGCTGCCACATTAATGACAGCTTAGTAGCACATATGCCCAACTCTGGCACTGGCCTCTCTCTGTAAGCCAACACAGTGTTAGACCTAATTTTTGCGTGATTGTTTTTTTTAACCTATCGCAACAGTAGCGACAGGTTCTAAAAGTTGTGGTAGTAAGAACTACCTGACTCTGGTGCACATGTCAGTAGGTACAGAACCTGGTGAAAAACTTTTATTAATAAGATGCAGGCCATGTTAAAGGGGTCATACCACCAGAAAAGTGTGGTTCTCACATAATTAAATTGCCCCCAGTGAGGATACTTGGTGTTTTTTTCAAATGCCTTGGCTTTTGTATCCAATATGTGTTTGGAACAAAACCATACTTTGGATTTGAATACTTCAACTGGCACTTCAGTTTTTAGATTAGAAAACTATCTTCACATCCTGAGGTTTTTGTGCTAGTCCCTTAGTGCATGGAAGTAGCCGTTTATCACCCAGATGCCCATTAGGGACACTATCAACAAAGCGTAAATACATTTCAAGTACTAAAGTATGACTTACTTAGGGTTCTGGTGCAATCCATTCCATTCCATCACTACTCCTAAGGTTTTTATTGCTGTCTGTGTTACACCCTCTATTGGTCATGTTTACGTTCATCACCAAAAGTGAAAGAAATACCAAATTTTGGGTTATCACCAGAACAGGAACAGAGGGGCAATTTTCTCATTGGGACACTAGTTCTGGTGACAACCAGGGATTTCCTCACACTTCCTGTTTTAGCTTTCGGACAGAGGGCAAAAAAAACAAACTGATAAGGGTTCCATTTTCCAAAATGGGAAAAAAAAGTTTAGCTTTTAGTTCTGTTAGCTGGCTGACATAAAATTAATCTTTATTGTAAATGGTTGCAGCACTGTTGTGAATAGTCATGTATAGTTTACTTCTCATATTTTCTTTTCCTTTAGGCTTTCAAACCCCAGTGTGGCAGATGAGGTCCTGGTGTCTGTAGAAAATACATTGCGATCATACTCCTTTGATTTTCAAGGTGCCAGAATAATTACAGGACAAGAAGAAGGGGCCTATGGCTGGATCACAATAAACTATCTGCTGGGAAACTTCATACATGTTAGTACACCCTCCGCGCTGTCCTCCGGTCAGAGCGCACGCTTTATGTGTTGTCCTATGTTGTTGGCAATCCAAAAATTTTAGAGCGGCAGCAATTTTCTGCTCTGTGGTTGTAAATATAGGATTGTGTACTGTAATCAGTGTTACAAAAATAAAATGGGTGGTAGTTATCAAAGTGTCTGAGGTGCGAACTGTCCCAGACAGTCTGTATTTTCCAAGGCAACCAATCCAAATACAACTTACATCCGTCAACTGTCATTTCTAGAGGCGCCTTTTTTTTTTTTTTTTGATAAGTCAGGCCAATTGTGTCTTTTTTCTTTGCAATGTCTGTGTGTTCTATTTTGTAAAATTGGACTGAAATGGTACATGTATTATAGTATTTTTTATTTTAAATCAACGTCCTTTGGGATATTTAATTGCCTACTTTCCTTTTTGCTTTTTTTAATCTGTAAAAATATTATCTTTTAAAATATTCAGGGCCATGCCTAAAATTCAGGAATTGGTATTTCATACATTATGTTACCATTTGAATACCAGCCAATAATACCAGGCCATTTTTCAGTTTTCAGCACTGTGATACTTTGACTTATCAATACTCTGTCTTGCAACATTATACCCAAATTCATGTTTATAATTTTTTTGAGACAGATAGAGCTTTCTTTTGATGGTATTTATTAACCAATGAGTTTTTACCAATGAGTGGGGAAAATAATTATTTGATCCCCTGCAGATTTTGTAAGTTTACCCACTTACAAAGAAATGAAGGGTCTATTTTTTATCATAGGTGTATTTGTAGCCTATTCCAGCCTTGTGCAGGTCTACACTCTTGTCCCTGATGTCCTTTGACAGCTCTTTTGTCTTGCCCATGATGGTGGATTTGAATGGAAGAAAGAGATTCTGTGGACAGGTGTCTTTTATACATGTAGCGGTCTCCCCGACTTCCAAGGGCCTAATGGTGACCCCCAGAGCCAGGGAGAACGGACATTCCTGCTCAGGGAGCAGGTTATTAGGCATAGTGGGTGTGGTTCAAGGTGGAAAGATTGGGCGCCAGTCACTTTTTGGAAAAATGAACAAAAGAGAGTTTTATTTCTCTTAACAGGAAGGTTGGGGAGAGAGGGTTTAGGGCACAGGACACCCTTAGGCAAATGCAATAGCAATTAAGGCAAACTCCGCAGACAAAAATAGAACTAGGCAGACAGCAATGCAGAAAGAGGGCCTTTAAGCTGAATGCACCAATCTGTATTTTGTAGCAACTGCTGTCTCATATGGCAACAACTTCTTGCACAATATTCTACTGTAGATTTTCCAGTTTAAGTAACATTAACCCCCTGTAGATCCTTAAGCTCAGCTCGCCGTCTCTCACTAGACTTCTTGGAATCTCAGCCAACTGCTGGGTTCCCCGCGCTTCTCCCACATCTAACCCCTGTACTTTATCTTCAAGCTTTACTTACAGCTACCCACCGTACTCCTTCAAGCTTTACTCACAGCTACCTGATGTATTCCTGGATGAGTCTCCACTGAAGCTTTCCCACTACTTCATTGTCCCCGGCTAGTGAATCGTCTGCTCTGGTACTCCTTTAGATCTTCATCTCTTCAAACTTGCCTGCGGTAACAGGAGTGGTCATCTCTTTGTGACAACTGCTTCTCCTTTACCTCCGACAATGATCAGGCTCCCCTCATGCCGAGCCTCTAACACATGCGTTTCCACCCCAGGCTTTGGGCTTAACCTTGGCTGCTCCTCCTTTGCGGAACCCTGAACTGCTGGATAGGCCTTAAGTGTACCTAGCAGCCAGCCTCCTGGATAGGCCTCAGTCTTCAGGCCCAGCAACCAGGAGCTTCTCAACACCCACACAGACCATAGCCTTGGGCGGGAAGAACCTCTATCACCTGACACCTCCCAAATAAATAGCCTATCCCAGCTTACACAGCGGTCAAAGAAACTCCTACTGATTGGCTGAGAAAACCTAGTTACCCATTACCTGAATTTATGGTAATCCATCATTAAAATGCCAAAAGCAACAGTGCCACCTATTGACAGAAGAGAAAGACTACCCCAAACTCAGACTTAGGACGGGAGTCAGTGGATCAACCTACCAATTAGCCAGGCTAGTTACCACCTAGCACAACTTGATTTATAATTAGCCCTGTTTAGGACCAGGGTGCTACATACACATAACGAGTTGTCGTTAGGAGCAACTTCTTAAATTGACAGGACTAATCTGTGTACCACATGAGCACATACTGTAGCCAGAACAAAGAAATGGGAGGAATATCTCCCTCCTATACAAGGTGTAGGGCTTTAAAGGATATGAAATTTTCACTAAGGTGAGCACAGAAACGAGATTGATTTTAAAATATAATTTTTATTGTACATACATCAATAAAAACATAGTAAAAACAAGTAGATGTGTGAATAACATATGGCACAATGCCAGTTATAATACTTTTTCCCAGTACAGATCTGGAGATATTCTTGGGCATAGGTAACCCAACGCGTTTTGTAGAGCTATATCTCTGCTTTTTCAGGGAAACTCAATATGCATCATTTTGTAATAGCAAACATCACAACCAATAGAAACATCAGATGAATATTGTGCTCACCAGTTTCATCAAATTCTAGCTGCATGTGATCTCTGTTAAAACTTTAAAGAGGTTGCAAACCCCATGGTTTTTTCACCGTCATGCATTCTATGCATTAAGGTGAAAAACCTTCTGTGTATCATGTGTTTTTTCTGGATTTTTGGTTGATCATTTCAATCATTTAAAATACACCTTTGATAAAAATTATAGACCCTTCATTTCTCTGTAAGTGGGCAAACTTAAAAAATCTGCAGGGGATCAAATAATTATTTTCCCCACTGTATATATTGGCAAGAAGACCAACATTTGGGAAACACACCCCTGAAATTACCCTTTTTTGAAAAGTTGACAACTAAAGTCTTTTTTTTTTTTTGTTGCCACAACTTTTTGGCAATGAAGAAACGTACTTGTATTGAGGGGATTTAAACGTGGAGCTTGGTAATGGTGCACTAGATACATCAAAATAGTATTAATGCCTCAAAATGTTTAGCTTAATACATTTTGCATAATAAAATAAACATTCACCAGTAAGGGTCGGTTCACACTAGGACGACTTGTCAGGCGACTTAGCCGCCTGACAAGTAGCGTCCCGTTCTGTACAATGGAACCGTTCTAATCGGAGCGACGCAAGTCGCTCTGACTTAGAAAAAGGTTCCTGTACTACTTTGGGGGCTACTTGAGGCGACTTGCATAGACTTCTATATAGAAGTCGTTTTGCAAGTCGCCGCCCCTGTCGTGTCCAGGTCACCTGAGGCAGTCGCGCTGCAAGTCGCGCTGCCTCAGTGTGAACCGGGACTAATTTTGTTTGTTAACATTCTTACCCCAGCATGTGCAGTTTACAACTTTTAATGCTGCTGGCCCCTGCTTTCTTAGGCCCCTTTACAATGGGGTGGACTCCGGAATGTGCATCCGCCTGATCTCTCCGCTGATCCCTGCTAAGCAGCCGGGTGACAGGTCCGTGTCTGCTCCGCTATGCAATACCTAAGTGTCATGAACGCACGCCCATGGCAGCTAGCTAACCCTGGCATGGACCTTGACTTGGGTAGGAGGGAATAACGGGGGCTTACTTTGGGCAATAAAGACTGGCCATGATACACTTTTCACAGCCCGCACTACCTCTGGCCACCACTAGAGGGAGACTCCACTCCACTCTAGCTGGCTGATCACACACAGACAGTTACGAATCTTACATACAATCTGGTGCACTCTAAGCCCCCATACACTATTAGATTTTCTGCAGAATTTTGTCTTCAGATTTACCAAAACCATGTAGCGCAAGGGCCTGCCTGATTGCTTACAAATTGAAACTCTTAAGGTTTGAACTCATATTATATGGTTTTGGTAAATCTGAAGACAAAAATCTGCAGAAAATCTAATAGTGTGTATGGGGTCTAAGAGTTGGGGTGCAGTCTAGCAATTAGCACACATTTACACGATTCCTCCAGTTACCCTATGAGCTAGAACTCCTGTGCTGATCACTCTTCCTACTGTCCACACACACCTACACACAGATACACAACAAATGGTAGCTTGCCACCACCTAGCAGTTTGTCCGCTGACTGGTAGACAGCCATACACATATAAATCTCCTTCTAGTTTACAATCTGCATGCAATCTGCCAATACACAGTACAATTGCATACAGATTGGCAATGAACGTAGACTGAACACATAGACACTAAAATGCAACAAGCTCTCTAGGGAAATGAGTCCTAGCTTAGTAGACAGAAGCCGCTTGTTCATTTTATAATTTAATATCCCAAAAGTGGGCAATGTATAAAATATATACAAAGAAAACGAGTTACAAAAAATACAAAAAAGGCAAAAAGATATACACAGTTGGCTGTTCGCTTTGAAAATAAAAAGGGTTAAAAACAGAAATACATTTTACCAAGGTTTATCCTGTGATAGGAGCATGTCAGGACGCCCGTGATCCACCAGTCAGACTCGCTGTGTTTGAATCACGCCATCCATATCCCACGCTCCTCCTTTTGCGGTTCAGAAAGGTGACAAATCTATGTCTACATGGATGGGATCATTTTATTGGCATCTAGGTGACAATTCTAGCTAGGAGGCTTGCGGTGTTAATTTTGGGCGACTTAAATATTTTCTTTGATGCAATTAACACTGTTACTGGAGATTTTAATCTCTAAAATAATCTCTAAAAACTAAAATACGACTAAATCGAAAACAATTAAGATAACTAAGACCCCTTTCACACTGAGGTGGTTTTCAGGCATTTTAGAAATAGCGCCTGTAAAGCACCTGAAGAGTGCCCCCCATTAATTTCAGTGTGACTTTTCACACTGGGGCGGTGCACTTGTGGGACATTAGGATAAGTCCTGCAAGCAGCATCTTTGGGGCGGTTTGGGAGCGCTGTATTTAGCATTTCTAAAACGCCCTGCCCATTGAAATGAATGGGCAGCACTTTCAAAGCGCCTGAAAAGCGCTTCGGAAGAGCTGCAACATGGGCGCTTTTAACCCCTTCTTTGGTGTTAAAAGAGCCCCGATAGCGCCGAAAAGCGGCGCTTTAGCGCTAACGCGGCCATGGCCATAGTGTGAAAGGGGTCTAAAATACGACTAAAACTGGAACGCCATTTTAGTCAAAAGACTATTACTAAAACTAAATTGAAATTTGTCATCAAAATTAACACTGGAAGCTTGCTCTGTCCTTTTCAAATGCTAATTGAAGAACATATGTCTATAACTGATCACTGATTAAGGGAATACCATATCTTTGATACCACAGAATTAAACTATATCTACAATTACACTACAGATCATGTCACCTCTCAGCTATTGGCAAAGTTATTCTACTATTACATTTCTGTTACACTAAGCCAGTTTGTTCGCTTGGAAAAGTGAGAGGGGAGGAGGAGGGAAGAACATGGGAGTCTAAAGTTTAGCTCTACCATGTTAGTACTGATATGAGACTTTAGCTATTGGGTTACATATACTTTGAAGGAACCAAGGTCCTATGTTAAGATTTCTAACGTTCTTCCTCTTCTTACTCCAGAGTTCACCTTGGTTCAACCTTATGCCAAATTCCAAAGAAGGGACTTCGGGAGCTTTGGACCTCGGAGGGGCCTCTACACAGATCACGTTTGTCTCCGATGACAATATTGAGTCGCAGGATAACTCGATACGCTTCCGCTTGTATGGGAAATCTTATAACGTCTATACACACAGCTTCCTGTGCTATGGGAAAGACCAGGCTCTCCGTCTACAGCTGGCCAACAGTATGACGGTACACCACAAACCATAAATAAGAAACCGCAATTTGTATAGAGAAACCAGATAATGGGCCCTACTTATCAAACAAACTTTGTAGTAAATGTGTTGTTTGTAGCAAGTAATAACCTGATTTTTCGGGTTCATGCATAGGCACACAGATTTATGAATCAATCCATGTGCTTTACAAATGTGCATTGTGCTCCACTGACTTTGGGAGTCTGTAAGACCCCTTTCACACTGGGGCATTTTTCAGGCGATTAGCTTTAAAAAAAGCGCCTGTAAAGCGCCTGAAAGAAGCCTCATCTACAATCCCAATGTGAAAGCCAGAGTGCTTTCACACTGAGGCATTGCGCTGGCTGGGCGTCAAAAAAAGTCCTGCAAGCAGCTTCTTTGCAGCGCTTTAAGAGCGGTGAATACACCGCTCCTAAAGCGCCCCTTCCCATTAAAATCCATGGGAAGCACCTGCAAAACGCCTGCAGAGCACCTGCAAAGCACTTTTGGCAGCTGCGCTTTGTGGGTGCTTTTAACCCTTTATTCAGCCACTAGTGGGAGTTAAAAGCGCCCCGCTAGTGCTCGAAAAAGTGCTTCAGAATGGCAAAGATGGTTTTATTGCAAATTATGTGAGCAGACTGCGGTTCCTCTTTAAGCTCATGAAAATAATGGTTCTTTATGCAGCAGTAACTCCAACTACTGGACAGTTCTTCTAGCAATGCAGCTAGTATACAAGCCTTCTCTTAGAAAATTCAACACCTAGGCTATCCTGAGACCCCAAGTCTCCAACCCAATACCAACTGAAGGGGTGAAACCATATAGGAAGCCTGACTGTCCCTAATATGCAAAGTGGTTGGAGAGAAGCTTCAAAAAGGCAAAGATGTTTTTATTACAAATTATGTGAGACTGCAGTTGCTCTTTAAGCTTTGACAAAAAAACTGATTGGTTTCTTTGCAGAGCTTCACCAGATTTTGCACTCTCCAGGTTTTAGTAAATCAACACCATTGCGTACTTTCCCAATGTTTATCTACTCCAGTCCGGTCACGTGATCCCGCAGCTCTGACTCCCCTGTGGTAATGGAGTGGCTGCTGCAGGGGAGAACAGGGAGCGCCAACAATGGCGGGACATGGGAGCCTATGGGTGTCGTCATTGCTCCAGGAATTCACAGTCATTGTCGAGCGTTCCCTTATATAGGGGAGCCAAAGCTGCTGAATCACGAAACCGGACCAGATTAAAAAAAAAGGTAAGTACGTAGATCTTTTTTTATAAAGGGTAGGCAGGATAGATAGAAGTAGAGGCAAGCTAGAATTAGCCTTTACTATCACACATTATGTACTGCAGGCTTAATACTTCAGCCTGCAATTTTTTTGAATGGGCCACAAAATGAAGGCTGGAGTATTGAGTAATATTGCGGAGTAATGGAGAGTAGATAGGGACGCCAGCTCTCCATTATAAATCACCCCCTAAATATCCTTATCATGGAGTGGTTGCTTTGTGAATTGAACCGTAAGCAGCAGATTATAGAAGGTAGATTAGAATGTTAAAGCGGAGTTCCACCCTGAAATTTTATATTTTATAATCAGACTCCTCTGAACCTATAAAAAAAGATTTGGAGGAAAAAAAATTTTTTATACTTACCAGAATCGCCCTGTTGCTATGTAGTCCTCTTAATCTGCCACTTCCTGGTCCGCGGAACTCTTTGTCACTTCCTCCCTCGCCTGTGCTCCTGGGAAATAATGTGTCATCATTTCCCCGGAGTCTGTGGGCAGTACTGTGATCAAAAATCGTGTTATTTCCTGACAGGAAATGACACGATTTAGGGAGGATCACAGCACGAGATGTGTTTATCTATGTTGCCATAACAAAGGGGCGGGACCTTCCTCCGTGGCCGCCCGTTGTTATGGCAACTTTAGAAACAATCGGCGCTATGGCCGCCGGTGAATCGCGCATGCGCTAGATTGAGAGGTGCATGCTGGTTACCCAGCATGCACCTTTCCAAAGCTTATCCAGGAGATATCAATTGGGCTTCACATGTCCACAATCATGATGGCAACGGCCACAACAGGAGGGAGAAAATTGTAAGTAATAAATGTATATTTTAGAAAGCTCCATAATTTAGCATGTATAATTGTTTTTTAATTAAAAAAATGAATAATGGTCGGATCAATAAAAAAAAAAATATTTGGCTGGAACTCCGCTTTAATTATACAATTTTCCCTAAAGGATGTAGAGACATTAGAATCCAGAGCAGTAAAAGTCAGCGTATTCTGAAATGCTTCACATTTTTGGATATGCAGAGTTACAAACTGTCTCCTTTTTAGATTTGCTATAACCTGGCAGATTTGTGTTGCTTATTACCGGTAAGAAAACAGCCCCTGGGGCCCTGAGAACTGCTGCTTATAGGCTTAAACCTTTTCACCCCTTCAATAATTTGGTGCAATTATCTGTTCATCATCTACTAAGTATGTTGTGTTCCACAATGCCGAGAAAAACATACCCTCTGGAGAAAGAGACCTGATTTATACTTTTTCCTAAAGTGAAACTCAATTTTTTCTCAAGAAATAATATGTCACACATTTGGACTATACAACCTGAAAATGTATTGGCAAATGTTCTCATTATTATACATATTTGAGTGGGGTTTCACTGCAGGGGCTGGCCTCTCAACGTACATCCCACATGCTAAACAATTTCATCAAAAGAACAAAGGCCAAGCACTGCTCCAGGTATTGAATACATTTAGGGCCTGTGTCCACTGGTTTTTGTTTGTTCAGACGGGTTTTGCATTCCCATACAATTCCCATACAAGCCTATGGGATTACAAAACCTCTTGAAGCAGGAAAATACATGTATTAGGGGTGAAGTCAGGTGATGGCCTCCACTAGATCTAAGGTAAGGTGACCAGATTTTTAAAATGAAATCCGGAAACATTTTTTTTTTTTACTAGTAATGGCAGCAATCGACGACTCTTTGCCCGTCTCCACCGCCGCCGCCCGCCTCACAGCCTGTCAAGTCTAAAGCCCCATGCACACTATCAGATTTTCTGCTGATTTTTTCCTTCAGATTTACCAAAACCATATGAGGTCAAACCTTAGGAGTTTCAATTTGTATGCAATCAGGCAGGCCCTTGCACTAAATGGTTTTTGTAAATCTGAAGACAAAAATCAGCAGAAAGTCTGATAGTGCGTATGGGGCTTTACTCTTCGGGCCCGGCTACTACTGGGTGGGGAGTGGAGGAAGATCACTCCACCAGGGAAGGCAAGGAGATAAGCAGGCAGGCGGCTGGCCGGGACTTGAGCCAAGGCAGAAGAACATGCGAGTGGAGCTGAATGGGCATGCACCCAAAACTGAAGAAATAGTCCCTCCGCTCCGACCAGCACATGATCATCAGAAAGGGGCACAGATAATGGAAAAAAATAAACCCCCATAAGCTAGTAGGAGCGGCAGAGGAGGGGGGGTGCAATTCAGATTTTTTCTTTTTATTCTGCACGGGCTGTCTTTGAAATTGCTCCAGCCCCTGTTCAAATCCAATCCGGGGACAAAACTGGGGACAGACTTGGTCCGGGGACAGTGTCCTCAATCCGGGGACTGTCCCCAGAAACCGGGGATGTCTGGTCACCCTAATCTAAGGGATGTCTCCTGGGAGGGTTAACCTCAGGGACCAATCCTCAGGTTAGCTGATACAGGAATCATGTGATTGCTAAGTCACTTTCACTTTCTTCATTGTAAACCTAACAGTCATTTGACCGCTGATTTACGGCTGGTACTAGAGGAAGCCCAACATAGGACTAATGTGTTCTCTGTTATGGGCTTCCAGGCACCATCTTGGAAAAGCAAAATTTCAATGGCCATTTTGTGGAAAGATATGCTAAAAAATTCCACATCACAGAGGGACCCTGGAATGGGAAAGTCTAGGAAGGGACAGGAAACCATATGGTAGAGACAGTCAGGCTTCCTATATGGTTTCACCCTTTCAGTTGGTATTGGGTTAGAGACTTGGGGTCTCAGGATAGCCTAGGTGTTGAATTTTCTAAGAGAAGGCTTGTCTACCAGCTGCATTACTAGAAGAACTGTCCAGTAGTTAGATTTACTGCTGCATAAAAAACCATTATTTTCATGAGCTTAAAGAGGAACTGCAGTCTGCTTACATAATTTGCAATAAAAACATCTTTGCCATTCTAAAGCTTCCCTCCAACCACATTGCATATTATTTTATATATACTGTGATTCTGTACATGCCAGTTGCCAAATATGCTGCAGAAATCTCTCTCCACTGAGTCTGGCTGCATCCATTTTAACTGTGGGCTGATGAAGCTGCTGCCTGTTCACTTCCTGGATTTACACAGACACACAGAGGCACACCTCCAGCTCTGCAGCTCTCATTGGCCTTCTTATGACTCATCCCCCCTCCCTTCCTGGCAAACTTTCACAAGAGTGAGAGAGAGAGCTCTGAATGATGTCACAAGCCTAGGCCAATGACCAGACAAGAAACAGGAAGTGGGATGTATAAGGTATTTACTGGCAGAAAACAAAATGTGTTACTATCCAAAGTTAAAACAACAAGGGCAGAAGATTTAATAGATGGAAAGATGAAAAAATGACTGAGGGTCCGATTTAAGGAAGGCATGCTTCACATGCTCCCTATGTAAGAAGTGAACCTCTTATTCTGAACTTCTGTCTGATGTTACATTTATATTACTGTTTCAAAAGTGTAATTGAAGTACCTGGAACTGTATTTTAGAGATAAAAGCTACCTCAAAGGAACAGTTGTGTTCCCTTCTTCCCTTGATAGCACTGCTACTAAGAAGCTACCTGTTACATGCAGGTTAGAAGAAGGTCAACTGTACCTGTCTATGAATTCTGAATGACCTCAGAAGCACCTCAAATTTATATCCAGCTAATGCCATTAACATAAGGCCAAAGCTTGTTGGCGCAGGCCCTAATTAGGCTGGGCAAGTAGCTTCCCCTTGCCAAAAGGGTGATGGGGTGAGGGAGACTTACCTATCCTAATGAAGTTATTAAGCCCCTAGATTAGCAGTATTCAATCTCTGCTCTTAACTTTTATAATATTGAGATGTGGCGTGCTAAAGTGTATCTATAGCTAAAACTTTTTATTTTATTTTAGATAGAATGGGGAAAGGTCAGAACCCCTGCTAGGTTTTACTGTTATCAGGGGACACTTTTACAAAGATATTCCCTCATTTTCTGTCCTGAGGAGAACGTTTTTACCAGAAATGGAATGAAGGACTCTCTGGGTAAAACCTGAAAGGAGTTATGGTCCACGCTATCCAAAAGGAAAAAGAAATTGTCAGTGGATACAATTTTCGGTTCTATCCAGGCATACTGGTTCTGGTAGCGAGACTATCAGTGCAGACAAGAGAAAATAAATAAACTGTCTTCAGTGTCAAAACTGTCACTGTTGCTAACTGTAAAGCATACCCCAACACAAAGCGTAACTAAACCACTAAACCCTCCAATGCTTTAGAGTAGAGGATGGCACCATCTTAGCCTCTTTTTAGATTTGCAGTTTCTATGCTCCAAAACATGTGATCAGATATAACGCCAGCCAATGGAGAACTTGAAAATTTGATTGAGAGCTGGGAGAATGAAAGATTAATGCTCTAGGCAGGTGAGTTGTTGGTAACACTCTCCTCAGGGTGGAAGCAGCAGGTGCAGGCTCAGCATGTAGTAATGAAGAAGGAGAATCTGGACAGCCGCACTCCGATACAAACGCCTTTATTATGTAAAATAACAAAAGTTCATACAGCATCAGGGTACAGGATAAAATT
Organism: Aquarana catesbeiana; assembly: GCF_042186555.1. Taxonomy (NCBI): domain Eukaryota; kingdom Metazoa; phylum Chordata; class Amphibia; order Anura; family Ranidae; genus Aquarana; species Aquarana catesbeiana. Next base: position 44,389,378 of record NC_133331.1, read on the forward strand.
ACTGATGCGTTTCACACTCTAGTGCTTAATCATAGCTACAATGCTATGATTAAGCACTATTGAGAGTGTGAAACGCATCAGTTATTTCATCCAATACCCTGCTGCTGTATGAACTTTTGTTATTTTACACAATAAAGGCGTTTGTATCGGAGTGCGGCTGTCCAGAGTCTCCTTCTTCATTTGATTGAGAGCTGACCTAAGTACATTGGCAACTGAAAAAATAGGAAGAGATAGTCCAACCGCCACACGCCTCACCTTGTCCGAGTGGTTAGCCTCAGCTCCATTCATCTAGACCACTCCAACATGTTTCGCCTCGCCCATGATTTAGCCCCAAGGGTGGGCCAAAACATGTTGGAGTTGTGGTCTGGATGAATTGGGCTGAGGCTGCTTTTACCTGCTAACCACTTGGGCCGGCTGAGGTGTGCGGCAGTCGGGCTATCTCTTCCTATTTTTGCAGTATGCTCAGCATGCACCCTCACTAGTCAGTGGCATCCAACTCATCGGACCTTGACAGCCTGAGTAGGGACCCTTAAGCATTTATCTTGGGTCACACTGGAAACTGTGGCAGTTATCGCCAGAGACATGCCTTAAATGTACATGTTTTGGGAAACTGTTAAATCCATGGGTTTAGTACTTCTTCAACCTTCTATCTACCTAACCATAGCAGTTAACCTAACTCCTACAATGGCACTTTAACTCTTAGCCCCCTGTAAGACTTAGTCCTGATCCTAACCCCCTAGTACAACCCTCAAATGTAATCCTTAACAAATGATCTCCCCACAACACTTATGCTAAAGTCTAACCATCCAAAAGTCTAACCCTCTAGACCCTAACCCATATAGCAATAACTCTTGGTGGAGCTGCTGGTTTAAAGCGGGCTGTTACCGTCACCTTCGTTACCTTAATTTCACCAGAACCGGGTCTAGGGTCCCCTTGAGTTTAGTACCAGACAATGTAGGCATCGGACACTTGAGTATCTTTTCCAATGCTTTAATAAACGTAACTGAAGGAAGTAGCAGGAAAGAGGTAGAAGAAGTGTTGCAGGGAAGTTCAAATACCTTTTCTTAGTGTAGTATTAGGAATTAGAATCTTGTAGGTGAATATGCTCTCTTTAAACGTGTTGAATCTTTGCCCGCCTGGATAGGTCTCTCTCACTAACCTAGCAGCCAGTACACAGCACGAACAAAAGTCACTGCCACAGACTTGATTGAAATAGAAACCCGTACGATCCTCTGCCACAGGATGTAATGGTTTATGATGGATAGCAAACACAGCACTAGAACCTTTAAGCCGACCCGGCAGTACTATGCGGTAGTATTACTTTAGGATGCGTCCTCCAACTGAGTCACCAGGCCCCTCTCCAGACCAGCACTCTGCATGATCCTTCCATGACGGGTCCTCCCCTGGGATCTTCTCAGTTGTCCAGCTTCTTCCCGTAGGACAGACAGCCCAGGACCATTCCCTTGCCGCTGTGGTAGGCCCCAGACAGGCTTCTGGGCCCACCCACACGCTGCAGCAACATGGGCCTCCCGGTCGGAGGACCACGAGGTAGTATTCCTAGCACATACCTGTCGGCCAGGAGGGCCAGCAGGTGGAATGAAAACGAACCCCAAAACATAGCGTCTGACCCATAAATACCCTCTCCCAGAATGCAACCCAGAGGACCACCTCCACCGAGTTATCTCCGGGACAGAGGAGCATCCATACGCTTCAACGTGTTGCCTTTCTATCACTGACCCATGGCGACAACGACACCCACAGGCACAGTGCGAAACTACACACAACTCAGCCAAACTGGAACAGAGGCAAATCTGACTATGTATGAACAGATAACCCACTAAATTTACCTATAAGCAGTAGATTGAAAATCTACCAGCGCTACACCCGTCTAGACCCTAAAGCCTGGTACACACCAGAAGTTTTTTGTTTTTTTTCAACCCAGCGGGCTGAACGAAAAAAAAACTGAAGAGCTCAGTAGGAGACCCTGTTAGTATATTGACCCCCTCCCGCTGAGCAATTGTGTCCTGAGGATGGCTCCCCTGCAAGAACACACTGGTACGTGCTCTCAGCCATTGGCTGAAAGCGCTGATCGGATGCCGATCAGCTGACCTTTTGTGGTCATGCCCCTTCGCCAAACGTCGGACCTGCTGCTGTACACACGGGCCAAATGTTGGCCAGTTTCTATTGAACCGGCCGATACCGTCTAATATTCAGCCCATGTGCATGGAGCTTAACCTTCACCCTGACATTTAAAGGTGTAGTTCACCTTTCCATAAAAATAAACTGCCTATACACAGGAGGGAGGTCTGTAGATAAGAACAAACTGTGCAGCTTTGACCAATGTTGAATAATGCCTTTCCTACAGGTTCAGGACATTTACATACCGTACCTCATGAAGATTAACTGAAAAACTTTTATGACATGCTAAGACATGCCTAGCTGTGACTGTTTACCCCCACCATCACAGGATTGAGCTCTTTCTCTGATTCAAACCCCTTCACATGCGCTTTTTCTCTTCTGATGCTGTAGCTCTGAGTTCAGCATTTGTGAGCTCGTTCCTGTGAAGATAGAGGTGAACAGTAACAGCTAGGCATCCTAGGAATTTTCCAGTCAGGCTTTATGAGGTACGTAAATGACCTACACCTGCAGGGAAGGCTTTATTCCACTTTAGTCAGAGTTGTACAGTTTTTATCTACAGATGCCCCTTATCTGCATAGGCAGGTTTTTAGTAAATATAACTAACCCTTTAAAGCATATTTCCACATTTGCAGGCACATTGGGATAATACCTACTTTATATTAGTTACATGTCCCAACATAGCATAACTTTAAAAAAAAAAAAAATATATTATATATATATATTGCAGCTTACCTTTTTGGATGCTCTTTTCAGGAATTTCCAGGAAGGAGAAATTCTACTTAGTACTCTTTGTTATGAGGGATCGGTTGTAAAGTTGTGTTTACCATAGCTAACCCCGTCTGTACTGTGCAAGCAGATATGTTCTCATCAGTTGTACTAGATTTCTACACAGTCTGTCCTAAACAAAGGTTTAGAAACTGGGCTTCTCCATTGTACTAGTGTAAATGGGTACTGGATTAACCACTTAAGGACCGGAAGGATTTACCCCCTTAATGACCAGACCATTTTTGGCGTTTCAGCACTGCGTTACTTTAGCTGACAATTGCGCAGTCATGCGATGTTTTACCCAAACAAAACTGACGTCCTTTTTTTCCCACAAATAGCTCTTTCTTTTTGATGGTATTTGATCACCTCTGTGGTTTTTATTTTTTGCGCTATAAACAAAAAAATGCAGACAGTTTCGAAAAATAAGCAATATTTTTTACTTTTTGCTTCAATAAATATCAAAAAAATAAATACATTTCTTCATCAATTTAGGCCGATATGTATTCTTCTACATATTTTTGGTAAAAAAAAATACCAATAAGCGTATATTGACTGGTTTGCGCAAAAGTTATAGCATCTGCAAAAGAGGTGTAGCAATAACTGTCGGCGGATCTGCTGGTTTAAGCAGGTCTGTTACCTTCACTCTCCTTCCCTCTGTTTCACCGGCACCGGGTCTAGGGTTCCGTTGAGTTTACCTCTGGACGAAACACGCACCAAGACTGGAGTACGTTTTCAATGCTTTATTAAACACTTGACTTAGGAAATAGCAGGAAAGAGGCTGAAAGGAAACTACAGAAGAAACTCAAACATCTTCTTGTAGGTTTCTTTTGACAAATGTCCTGGTGGAATTCAGATATTGTATGGAATGCGCTCCCCTCGTGGGACACACCCCTTGCTCGTCTGGATAGGCCTCTCCCACCAGCCCAGCAGCCAGCACGTAGCACGAATCAAAGTCTCTGCCACAAACTTGCTTGGGGGACAAAACCCGTACGATCCTCTGCCACAGGATGTATCAGATTTTCTGTAATGAATGTCAGTCACAGTGCCTGAACCTTTAAGCCAACCCGGCAACACTATGCTGTATAGTTACTTTCGGATACGTCCTCCAACCGAGTCACCAGGCCCCTCTATAGACCAGCACGCTGCGTGATCCCTCCAAGACAGGTCCTCCCCTGGGATCTCCTCGGTTGTCCAGCTTCGTCACACAGGACCGACGGCTCTGGACCATTCCTCGGCCGCGGTGGTAGGCCCCAGACAAACCTCTGGACCCACCCCTGCGCCGTAGTATCGTGGGCTTCCGGGACGGAGGACCACGAGGTAGCTCCTTAATGCATACCTGTCGGCCAGGAGGGCCAGCAGGTGGCTGTAAAACGAACCCCAAAATATGGCGTCTGTCCCATAAATACCCTCGCCCAGAATGCAACTCGGAGGACCACCTCCACCGAGTTGTTTCCGGGACAGAAGAGCATCCATACGCTTCAACACGTTGCCTTTCCAACACTAACCAGTGATAACAGCGACACCCACTGGTCAGCATGGAAACACACACAACGTCAGCCAAGCTGGAACAGAGGCAAACTTAACCTTCCTAAGGAACAATTTACTAAATTAACCTAACATGCGGTAGATTGCAAATCTACCAGCGCTACAGAGGGGATAGATTTATGGCATTTTTATTATTCATTTTTTTTGTTTTACTAGTTATGGTGGTGATCAGCGATTTTTAGTGGGACTGCGTCATTGCAGCGGACAGATCGGACACTTTTGACACTTTTTTGGGACCAGTGACATTTATACAGCGATCAGTGCTATAAAAATGCACTGATTACTGTATAAATAATACTGGCAGGGAAGGGGTTAACACTAAGGGCGATCAAGGGGAAGGGCACAGGTCGCCTAGAAGTTGCCTTAAAAGTAGTACAGGAACCTTCTGAAGTCGGAGCGACTTCAGTAGTGTACATTAAGACGGCTCTCATTGACTATAATGTAATTCCCAAACGACTTGGGGCGACTTGAGGGCTGGCAAGTCGGATCCCAAGTCGCGGCAGTGTGAACCGACACAAAGTGTTTCTAACTGTGGGGGGAGGGGACTGACAGAGTACAGAGAGACCACTGTTCCTAATTACAGACGATCACTTTGTACTTCCCTGTCAGAACAGGGATCTGTTTGTTTACATTTGTGGAGCGATAGTGGGTGGCCGGCGGACATCTCAACCACCAGCTCCCCTGCCGTGCAGCAGGCGCACGTGCCTGCTATAGCTGTTAAAGGAACCAACGTACAGCTGCAGCAATTCGAGCAAACCTCCCGCCGTATAATGACGGCGGCAGCAGTTATGCCAATCCCTACCTTTTCAATTGATAAAGATCAAACTAAACTAGTTGAGAAAGCGTCGCCTATGGAGATTTTTAAGTACCATAGTTCGACATGTTAGGTATCTATTTACTCTGCGTAATATCATGTTTCACATTATACAAAAACATTGGGCTAACTTTACTGTTTTTTTGGGGGGTTTTTTCAAAAAAAGTGTATTTTTTCCAAAAAAAATGAAAAGACCGCTGAGCAAATACAGTTTGACATAAAATATTGCAACGACCGCCATTTTATTCTCTAGGGTCTCTGCTAAAATTATATATATATATATATATATATATATATATATATATATATATATATATATATATATATATATGTAATGTCTGGGAGTTCAAGGTTTTTTTCTAGCAAAAAATACAAATTTAAACAAAAAGTTCCAGAAAAGGCCTGGTCTTAATGTGGTTAAGCCAATCCCTAGCTTTCAATTGGTAAAGATCAAACTAAAATAATTGAGACATTCTTGCAGTCAGCCATGACAGCTTCTCCTCAGAAACACCTAAAAGGTAAGAACTAAATTTTACAAATTTTTTTTTGGGGGGGGGGGGTAGGCTACAGTGGGGAAAATAACTATGTGATCCCCTGCAGATTTTGTAAGTTTGCCCACTTACAAAGTTATGGAGGGTCTGTCATTTTTATCATAGCTGTATTTTAAATGATAGAGTCAGAATATCAACTAAAAAATCCAGAAAATTCTGATATTCTGTCTCATATCATATCATGTCATACCATTTCAAATACATCTATGGTACAAATGATAGATCTTTCATTTCTTTGTAAGTGGGCAAACTTAAAAAATCTGCAGGGGATCAAATAATTATTTTCCCCACTCTATGTGAATAGGAACACATAACAAACATAAAGTTGGATTTTCTCAAAGTTGACTGCAAAAGTGGAAATGGACTTTAAAGCATAACCCAATGACCCTAACACTAACCTAATCCCTAATGCTGATTTAATCTCTTGAGTAGCACAGCTAATTTATCCGGTGCCTGAAATATTGGTGGCAACAGGTACCAGCTCCATGGTAAAAAGACACAGGGCTGAGAAATCAGTGCCTATTCACATAGGCCTTTTCTGTGCTGGCAAGTATTTCCCTGCCCTCTAAATCAGGGGTCTCCAAACTTTTCAAACAAAGGGCCAGTTTACTACCCTTCAGACCTTAGGGGGGCTGGATTGTGGCCAAGAGGGGGTAGAAGAAGAAGATTTCCCAGGTTCAGCATCAGTGAGAATAAACATTGCCTTAGGGAAGTGGTCAGTAGGTGGAGGAGTATAATGCCGCGTACACACGGCCGGACTTGCGAACTGGCGACTCCATCGGCATTTTCGACGGAAAGATTTAGAACATGTTCTACATCTGAGTCCGTCGCAAATGCCGACAGAAAAAATCCGATGGGGCATACACGCGGTCGGAATGTCCGACCAAAAGCTCCCATCGGACTTTTTCTGTCAGGAAGTCTGGCTGTGTGTACGTGGCATTAGTCATTTGTATTAGTGAGAAGAATAGTGCCCCTTCATTGGTGGCAATGGAAGAAATAATGCTCCATTGTTTGTGTCAGTGTTAGCAATAGTGCCACATCATTGATATTAGTGGGAGGAATAGTGTCACTGCCCCATAATTAATTTCAGTGGCAGGAATTATGCCCCACTATTGGTGTCATTGGCAGGAATAGTGCCCCAAGGGCCAGATAAAGGCTATCAAAGGGCCGCATCCGGCCCTTGGGCCACAGTTTGGAGACCACTGCTGTAAATCTATGCTGTCACTTTTGAGTTGTCATCAATGATGGGGTTGCATGTGTGAGATAACTCTTACTCTTTAACATACAAGAGTGCAGGATTGACCATAAACTGAAACATCTTCCTGGGTGAGAATGAATACCTGTGGGGCTTGTTGTTCATATCTTAGGAGATCAGGATTGGCCTTATTAATACAAATTTTGCTTAGAATTGAGAGCTTAAAGCTGGGTTCGCACTATCTGTGGCCGTGGCTCGCAGCGGTGCCTCCCCGTTCACCGTTTCAGGTCCGAATTAGATCCGAATTTTGGTCTAAATTTGGACCTGACACAAAACCAAAGATGCTCCATTGAGAGCTGGTCACAATCTCCTGTCATTGGATAGGGGAAACCCGCATCCAATTCGCATAAGTGTGAACTCAGCCTTACTTTCTTTTAAGAGGATGCTTAAAGTATGTTTGAAGCCAAAGATTATGTTTTGGATATAGTATGTAGGTGATAGAACCCTGTATTTTTGTCCTAGTGACCATTGTAATTAGAATGGAAAGTGATGGAAAAGCCAAAATGTTACATTTGCCATTGAAGAGAAGAAATCTTCCAACTAGGGAAAATGACTCCTCACCCTGGAGAGATTTCCTCTCCATGTCTTCCCAATGGAATAAAGCCATACAAAAAAACTCAAATGAGTTTTAGCCCTTCTCTATTCTCTCTAAAACTTAAAAAAAGTTTGAGTTTTAGATATACAGTACTTCAAAACCAGCCTATGGTGTTTATATATATATATATATATATATAAGTTGTATCTCAACACCTTACAAAATGATGTGTTTTGATTATTCTAGTCCATCATAAATACCTCCCAGTTTTTTTTGCTCTTTTTACCTTTAATCCATTAATCCACCCTAGTGTCAGACCGTTGGAGTCATCGCTAGAGTTAAACAGACTAAAATACATCTTGTAGCAGCATGCTCAATCACTTTGTTGAGAGTATTCTGAAACCCCATAATTGATGCCGAAAAAAAAGCGCATCTCAAACTTAACTCAGCCATGTTTTCGTGCCAGCTGCACAATGGCAACAATTAACTGTTTTTATTGTTCCCTGCACTCCATATCGGGTTTTTATATCACTTGCTGTAAATAGATATTCGTTTCAACAAATTGCACATTCTATAATGCTTCTCAAACTTTTCACTGTGGCAGTTTGGTGTTCTAGGTATTTTTAGAAAAAATATTGAGCTGCCATAGCGTGACAGATGATCTGATTTATTTATTTTTTTTGTACATTTGGGACAGTTAAAAAAAAGTGTACAACTTTTCGAAGTGTTTCCAGCCTATTGCTGAAAGTTTTACTGAAGATGTTAGCCAGCATAAAAGCTGCTAGTTGACATCTGCATGTTAAAGTGGCTGTAAAGCCTGAGGGTTTTGTACCTTAATGCATTCTCTGCATTAAGTTAAAAAGCCTTCAATGATCAGCTACGCCCCCCCCTCAAGCCCCCCTTACACTTACCCGAGCCCCTATCTCGATCCAGTGATGTGCATGAGAGCAGTGACTCTCTCAGCGCTCTTCTTCCTCCTACAGCTGTCAATCACGAACAGTGAGGAGGGAGCACGGGGGGGGGTGGGCTGAGCCACAGAAGCGGCTCGGGGGTGAGCCTGCACAAGTGCCCCCATAGCAAGCAAAATAAGGTTTACAATCACTTTAAACTAGATGGATATGGCTGATTTTTGCCAGCTTACACGATAATCTCATGTCATCCTGCGCTAACTGACTTCGGGTAGATATACATGTTTGAAGAACTTTTTTAATTGCTGAGATCTCCCAACTAAAGCTACCAGTTTTATTTCCGTTTTCCCCATTCCTCTATAGTTAGTGTAGCAAAATAGAAAAGGAGAGCGCACAGCTGACGCTAGTGCATTAACGTTTATTGGCAAATACATAAAAACAGCAAAGGTTGCACTCACAGTGGAAGACTTGGTAATCACATGTGCAGATCAGAAAAAACCTCCTCTCACGGCCTGTCCCTTGGGAAAGTACCTGAAGCATGGAGAAAGCAGGGATGGATGGTGAGATGGATGGTGAGAAAGCCCAGTTGCAGCGTTTTTTATGTTTTTGCCAATAAACGTTAATGCACTAGGGCAGCTGTGCGCTCTCCTTTTCTATTTTGCTACAGATTCCAGTCCACCACCCTGTGGTCATTGAAGGGAGCTGCAACACCTAGTTCATGATGATTGCCAACACAGACCTTTCCTTTATTTATGAAGTGGTTGTGGGATCTGCGCTCACTGGTGTACTTGTGGTTTCTCTATAGATAGTGGTGTGTCATGATTCCAGACGCTTTCCCATGTTGTTTAAAATAAAGAGATTATGAACATACTCCTAAACTGGCCATAGACATAAAGATTTCCAAAGCCTATGTAAATAGGCCCTTCTCCACTGACCACCTATACACTTATATAAGAAGACCCTTCTCTCAGTACCAATCACTTACTGTATTTAATATTGTATACATCCCCCACAGCAGCCAGCAGGAGAGGAGAGGAGGAAGCCAGCAGCGCTGCGGGAGAGGAGTACCAGGGGAGCACACAGGAGGTTCTGGGCAGAAAGAGAAACTGGGAAGGGGGGCGGAGGGGGCAGCATCTACCAGATCTGGTCAGCTGTATTTCCTTCAGCTGCTGAATGCCAGCAGGAGGGGAAGGAGGAGAAGCGGGTTTTCACCTGCTGCAGGAAGATATAGCTGGTCAGGTCTAGTACATGCCACCACTGCCCTTCCTCTTGCTGCCTGGATCCCCTGGAGCATAAGCTGGGTTGCCATTGCGACCCCTATTGTTATGCCCATGTGCATACTGTATACAATAAGGCCCTTCTCCACTGACCACCTATACACCTACGGTTTTTAAGAAGGCCCTTCTACATTGACAACCTATATGAGAAGTCCCTTCTCCACTGATCATCTATATACCTATATAAGAAGGCCCTTCTCCCCTGACCACCTTTATACCTAAATAAGAAGACCCTCCTCCACTGAATTTCTATATAAGAAGCCCTTCTGCACTGTTCACCTATACCAGTGGTTCTCAACTCCTGTCCTCGGGACCCACTAACAGGCCAGGTTTGCAAGATAACTTAAAATCATCACAGGTGATATCATTTGCTGCTCAGTGATTGCAGTATTCTAGTCTGCATCTCCCCAAGGTAATACTTAAATTCTGGCCTGCTAGTGGGCCCTGAGGACCGGAGTTGAGAACCACTGACCTATACACATATATAAGAGGACCCTTCTCCACTGACAACAATCACCTATATAAGAAGACCCTTCTCCACTGACCAGCTATAAACCTATATACTGTAAGACCTTTCTCCACTGACCACCTATAGAAGAAAACTCTTCTCCACTGATCACTTATACACTTATACACACATAAGAAGACCCTTTTCCACTGACAATCTATACACCTATATAAGAAGGCCCTTCTCAACTGACCACCTTTATACTTAAATAGGAAGACCCTTCTCCACTGACTATCTATATAAGAAGACTCTTTTGGTCACCTAAATAATTAGACTCTTCTCTGCTGACCACCTATTATAAGAAGCCCTTCTCTGCTGACCACCTACACACATATATAAGAAGGCCCTTCTCCACTGACCACCTACAGTAATTAAGAAGACTCTTTCCACTGACCACCTATACACCTACTGTATATGAAAAGGGCATTCTCCACTGATCACCTATACACCTATATAAGAAGACCATTCTCCACTGACCTGGAGAATACACCTATATACAGTAAGAAGCCCCACCTCCACTGATTGCCTTTCCACCTGAATAACAAAGGCCTTCTCCGCTGACTGCCTATATAGAAAGGCTTTTCTCCACTGACCACCTATACACCTTTAAAAGAAGGACCTTCTTCACTGAGCATCTACTGTATACACCTATATAAGAAAATCTCTTCTCCACCTACCACCTATACATCTATATAAGATGGCCCTTCTCCACTGATCACATATATACTTATATTATTATTATACAGGATTTATATAGCCCCAACAGTTTGTGCAGCGCTTTACAACATGGGGGCAGACAGTACAGTTACAGTACAATTCAATACAGGAGGGATCAGAGGGCCCTGCTCGTTAGAACTTACAATTTAGAAGGGAGGGTCAAGTGGAACAAAAGGTAGCAGCTGTGGGGGATGATCAGATGGAGAAAATGAAAATACAGTTGTTAGGTGTGGGTAGGGTAGGCTTCTCTGAAGAGGAGGGTTTTCAGGGATTGTCTAAAAGCTAATAGAGTCATAGATATTCGAACAGATTGGGGTAAGACGTTCCATAGGATTGAAGAGGCTCTGCAAAAGTCCTGAAGGCATGGATGGGAGGAGGTGATGAGGGAGATAGAGAGCCGGAGGTCTTGAGAAGAACGAAGAAAATGATTAGGTTGGTTTTTTGAGACTAGGTCAGTGATGTAGCTGGGGGCAGAGTTGTGGATGACTAACAAAGTATTTGTTGGTATTTTGAATTTAATTCGTTGGGTGAGCGGAAGCCAGTGGAGGGATTGACAGAAAGGAGTAGCAGACACAGAGCGGTTGGTAAGGTGGATGAATCTGGCAGCAGCATTCATGATGGCTTGAAGGGGGGATAGACTATGTAGAGGTAAGCCAATGAGGAGGGAGTTGCAGTAGTCGAGGCGAGAGATGACCAAGGAGTGAATTAAGAGCTTTGTTGTGTCATTAGTTAGAAAGGGGCATAGTTTGGAGATGTTGCGGTGGTTGAGGCGGCAAGATTTGGACAGTGATTGGACATGGGGCTTAAAGGAGAGTTCAGAGTCCAGGACTACACCTAGGACCTTTGCATGCAGGGATGGGCTTATGGTTGTGCCATCGATTTTGACAGAGAGATCAGGGGAAGAGGCACGTGAGGGAGGAAAAAAGGTCGGTTTTGAATAGATTAAGTTTGAGGAAGTGGTGTGACATCCAGACTGATATATCTGATAGTAAATTAGTTATACGTGAGGAGACTGAAGGAGTGAGCTGAGGGGTAGAGAAATAGATTTGGATTTGGATACCTATATAAGAAGGCCCTTCACCCCTGACCACCTTTATACCTAAATATGAAGACCCTTCTCCGCTGACCTTATAGGAAGCCTATTTTCACTGACCACTTATATAAGAAGACACTTCTCCACTGACCACCTATATAAGAAGGCTCTTTCCACTGACCAACTGCTGAATATAAGAAGCCCTTCCCCACTGACCACCTATATACGTATGAAAGAAGACCCTTCTCCACTGACCACCTACACACATATATAGGAAGACCCTTCTCCACTGACCATCTAAATAAGAAGCCTCTTTCTGCTGACCACCTATATAAGAAGACCCTTCTCCACTGACCATCTAAATAAGAAGCCTCTTTCTGCTGACCACCTATATAAGAAGACCCTTCTCCACTGACCATCTAAATAAGAAGCCTCTTTCCACTGACCACCTATATAGGAAGATCCTTTTCCACTGACCATCTATGTAAGAGGACCTTTCCTCACTGACCACCAATGTAAGAGACAACCAAAGAAGTATCTTCTATTCTGAGCACCATTATAAGGGGGGCACTTTTCGACTGATCACCAGGCATTGCTTATGTGGGGTACTGCTAGAATTTTAACTGCCTGCATTCATTTTCTAACCATTATTATTATTACTTCAAATAGCTTTGTGGTATAAAGCATCCCTATATGTCCAAAATGTATTTTATTTATTCTTGCATGTTAACTCTAATGTACCATGAACTTAGATACAATAGCAGGGGTTCCCTGAAACCTAAAATCTATTTAAAGGGTTCCTCCATTTTAAAAAAGGGTTGGGAAAAGCTCACCTATGCATTTTTCATAAATGTGCACAGTTCACATCTTAAAATATTTTTTCTTATTGCAGCATGGACAGAACATTACCCTGCTGGACCCGTGCTTTAATCCAGGATATACGCGGAATGTCAGCACAGCGGACCTCTACAGCAGCCCCTGTGTGTCTGACCGGAGAATCCTCACCATTCCACAGACAATTCAGATCAAGGGGACAGGCAACTACCAGCTATGCAAGGACAAAGTCGAGAATATTTTCAACTTATCCCACTGTAGTTATTCTCGGTGTTCATTTAATGGGATTTTCCAGCCAATGCTGCAAGGAGAGTTTGGGGTGAGAACATATCGGTATTATCATTTTAAGTTTCAGGGTTTTTTGGGTTTTTTTTTTTTGTACAACCTGTTTATTGCCTCTAACTTTGATCTAAAAGATATGTCTACCTTCATTCCAAGGACAATAAATGCATCAGAGTAGTATTAAAAACATAGCTATTTAGGCTAGCAATACACAATAAGAGTTACTCCACCTTTGTTAAAAATAAATAAATAATGATAATATATACAATTGCTACACAAGCAAGATTGTAATGTTATTAAAATATTCCTTCCCTTTTCAAACTGCAGAGCTGTAATTTTCTGTAAAATGCAATGCAATATGGCAACCTGGAGGCATTCTGTATACAATTGGGGTACAGGACTCCCCCAGAAATGTAATTTCCTGCTTGGGTGAGGAATTCTGCACTAACATTAAAGTCAGGTTTTAGGCATCCTCTGCAACAAAAATGTCAATTTTGGTGAGATACTCCTCAGGGTTAATCACTTCTAAAGGGATGCAGACACTGTAGCTTTTTTTCATCAGAACACAGAAAATGCAGCAGTTAATTATAATGAGTTAGTCACACCCATTCAGAATCAGTATCCAAATGTAGAACAAGCAGCTTTTTCTTCAGAGTAGGAATAGGTAGGAATATGCAACAAAGTTTATTAAAACACTTGCAATGTACACTGATCACCCAGAGGGGGGATATTTTTTTTTTCTCCACAAAAGTGAAATGACACTTTAAGACCTTGTTCACATGGGCATAATATAGTGTCCCTGCAAGGGCCATTTTTGCCAGCATAGGGATGCACAGGTGTTTGGTCGTAGCATAGACTATAGAGAGCTGCTGAAGGCGAGGTGCTCTATGATTATGTGATTTAGACCAAAGAGTGATCAGTGTTACCCTCTTATGGATTATACTGTGGCTTTTCCAACCAGCAATGGTTCCCATGTGTGAGGGACTTGTGGTTGCACAGGAAGTGGTGAGGGCCATGCTGTCCATCTCTGCCATGTCAGGAAAGGAAAACGTGTTTACCGCCAAGTATTTTCCTAATGCTTTGTGTGCTGTTCCTGCAGGCCTTCTCTGCTTTTTATTTTGTTATGGACTTTTTAAAAGTCACTAAGGAAAAAGTTTCTCTGGACGGCGTGAAGGACTCAGTGGAGAGACATTGTTCTAAACCGTGGGCTGAGGTAAGGCATTGTATACTCACAGGCTGCTAAATGGAGCATATCCAAGATTTATTGATAGTGCGTGTTATACAAGCCTCCCCTCCTTTTATTTTTCTGTGCTTTTTCTTGTTTCCATTTCTTCTCATGTTTCAAAATGTTACTGTTACCACCAGAACAAAAGGTGAGGCCAAGCCTTTAATGGTGACACCTGTTCCTCTGACAACCAAGAGGAAAAATACACCTCACTTTGTAAAAATCATCCTCTCACTTAGTGCCGGTTCACACAGGGGCCACCTGTCAGCCTGACAAGTCGCGCTCCATTCAGTACAATGGAACCGTTGTAATAGGAGTTCCTGTACTACTTGGGGGCGACTTTGGAGTGGTTTGCATTGACTTATATACAGAAGTCGTTTTGCAAGTCGTGCTGTATGGGTCAGACGAGAGACGGGCGACTTTGAAGCTGCCCCAGTGTGAACCGGCACTTTCTGTTGCATCTCCGGGACAATAGGTGAAATCTGTACAAAAGGTCAAAGAAAGTAAATAATAAACTGACTCCTTCTCTTTACAAAGCTAAAATAAAGTAAAGTTTAAAAAATACATATGTTTTAAGGCTCCGTTCACACCTGAGTGCACTGGAATCACAGGCGGCCTCACGCGATTCTGCCCACGATTCCAGTATCGCGGCAAAAAATTCCTCTCCCTCTGCTGCTGCTACCCCAACAGTCTCTATTATCAACGTATACCGGATGTCAAAATGCAGCTGCTCCAGTGTAAAACGACACATGGTGATAGTTTGCAAGTGTCATTGAGTAAATACAATAAATCATTGTATTATTTCATAGTATCCATTTTTTCCTTCATATGTAGATCAAAGGTGTGACTATTGATCTGCATATTTGTGCGATGACTCGGATCCTTCACATCACAGCTCCCCCCTCCTCTTATATCACAGTTTTACATTACATCAGCATCCTCAATAACCCCTTTACATCACAGCCCCCCCTTCAGTAGTGTTTTCAACCTCCCTTCATAGTAGTGTTCTCAGCCCCCCTTCATAGTAGTAGTCTCAGCCCCCCTTCGTAGTAGTTTTCTCAGCCCTCCTTCATAGTAGTGTTCTCAGCCCCCCTTCCTAGTAGTGTTCTGAGCCCCCCTTCCTAGTAGTGTTCTCAGCCCCCCTTCATAGTAGTGTTCTCAGCCCCTCTTTGTAGCAGTGTAGTAGTGTTCTCAGCCCCCCATTCATAGTAGTGTTCTCAGTCCCCCATTCATAGTTGTTTTCTCAGCCCCCCTTCATAGTTGTTTTCTCAGCCCCCTTCATAGTAGTGTTCTCAGCCCCCCTTTATAGTAGTGTTCTCAGTCCCCCTTCATAGTAGTGTTCTCAGCCCCCTCCCCCGCAAAGTAGTGTTCTCAGCCCCCCCCCCCCCCCCGCATAGTAGTGTTCTCAGCTCCCCTTCATAGTAGTGTTCTCAGCCCCCCTTCATAGTAGTGTTCTGAGACCCCCTTCGAAAGAGTGTTCTGAGCCCCCCTTCATAGTTGTTTTCTCAGCCCCCTTCATAGTAGTGTTCTCAGTCCCCCTTCATAGTAGTGTTCTCACCCCCTTCATAATAGTGTTCTCAGTTCCCCTTCATAGTAGTGTTCTCAGTTCCCCTTCAAAGTAGTGTTCTCAGTCCCCCTTCAAAGTAGTGTTCTCAGCCCCCCTTCATAGTAGTGTTCTTCAAAGTAGTGTTCTCAGCCCCCCCTTCATAGTAGTGTTCTTCAAAGTAGTGTTCTCAGCCCCCCTTCATAGTAGTGTTCTTCAAAGTAGTGTTCTCAGCCCCCCCTTCATAGTAGTGTTCTTCAAAGTAGTGTTCTCAGCCCCCCTTCATAGTAGTGTTCTTCAAAGTAGTGTTCTCAGCCCCCCCTTCATAGTAGTGTTCTCAGCCCCCCTTCATAGTAGTGTTCTCAGCCCCCCTCCATAGTAGTGTCCTTTGCCCCCTCCCTTCACTGCAGTGTCCTCTCCCCCACTTAGCATCCCCCCTCCCCCTCTACGTTAGTTTTCTAGTGTTCTCATCTCTCCTTCAGATCACAACCCCCCTTTAGTATTACTGCCCCCCCCCCCGCTTCACACCAGTGTCCCCAACCCCCCTTCACATCACCCCTGAACACCCATCCTTCACAGTAGTGTTCTCAGTCACCCTTCACATAACCCCCCATTCCTTCACAGTAGTGTCCGCCATTTATAGATGCCTGCCTTACAAGTTAATAAAAAAAAAAAAATGAAAACAATTTGTATTTAACCCCTCATTAACCCTTATCTAACTCTAATCAGCCTTAATTAACTAATTCCTCCTCATAATTGTAACCTTTTTTCTTTGCATCACTTTTTTTTCCCTCCCCATCCTTCTTATAGTGGCTATTTTTACTAAGAGCAGGTGAGCCCATTTCCCTCTACTTCCTGCAACTCTGGTTTTCCAGGACTCTGGGTCCGCCTCCTGGAACATGTGACAGCAACTTCCCAGGATGCATCTGTGAGGCCCTGGTTAAATCACCAGTGCCTCCAGGAAGTAAAAAAAAAAAAACAGTAATTGCAAATAAAAGAAAAACATTTTTGTTTAAATAATGAATGTAAGAATCTTTTTTTCCATTTTGGATAGAGCATGGGAGGGTTATAACCCCTGTCAGTTTTTTTGGTTTTGGTTCTTTGCCATTTGTGTTTCATTGGGGAGATTTCCCTTCACTTCCTGTCCCATAGTGTCCCCACCAGTGTCCCAATTGGAAGATTTCCCCTCTATTACTTTTCTGGGGACAACCAAAAATTTGGGATTTTCTTTTTGGTTTCATTTTCAATGATAACAGTAAACAGGACAAATAGGGTGAATCTCCCTAATCTCCCTAACAGGGACACAAACAAACCAAAAAAAAAAAAAAAAAAACATAATAGCTGTTCTAATCCGCTTCCACTCTAAAGGAAAACTAAAGGCAAAATTTTTATTTTAATTTTGGACATATTGGACCTTTCCCCTCTTTTACTAAAAAGCAGATCAGCATGTAGCTCTGTGTGATATAAATGGCAAAAAAAAGCTGACAGTGGTTATAACCCTCCCATGCTCTATCCAAAATGGAAAAATAGATTTTGCCTATAGTTCTACTGTCTGTAATGAGAAAGTTATTGCCCGATAAACAGGTACAGTGATAGAAAAAAGTATTTGATCCCCTATTGATTTTGTACATTTGACCACTGATAAAGAAATGATCAGTCTATAATTTTAATGGTTGGTTTATTTTACAAGTGAGAGACAGAATAACAAATAAAAATATCCAGAAAAACGCAGTTCAAAAAAGTCATAAATTGATTTGCATTTTAATGAGTGAAATAAGAATTTGATCCCCTATCAATCAGCAAGATTCCTGGCTCCCAGGTGTCTTCTATACAGGTAACGAGCTGAGATTAGGAGCACTCTCTTAAAGGGAGTGCTCCTAACCTCAGCTTGCTACCTGTAAAAAAGATACCTGTCTACAGAAGCAATCAATCAATCAGATACCAATCTCTCCACATTTTTTTTTTTTTTTAAAGCCCATGGTGTGTGAAACACACTCAAAAACTTCACCCGGTGTCAAAAAAAATGTGCACACATTAAAAGTGAAACACAAAAAAGTGCAATGGGTACACAAGCCCTCTAAAATCAGAGGGCCTTGCCCTGAATCCCCCCGGGCGTTAGGCCCCTGACAGGGACAAGGGTACTTACACTTGGCCCATCTGGCCAAAACCAGATGGACCCCCTTTTTTTTTGGAGGATCTGCCAAAACAGACCCACCCAAGTACTCGGTGAGGCTCCCCCTGAAGGGAGACCCCATGAGAGAGGGGGAACTAAGCCAAAAGGCCATGTCCACCCCCTCCCAAGACTTGAGGGCAGGCCCAAGGATCTGCAACCCTACCAGTCACACAGTGCAACAAACCGTGTACAAACAAAAACATACAAAAACGTGACACACAAAGGAAATACGGTAAAAAGATAGTGGGGGAGAAGGAAGTAGAGGAGAGTGAAAAGGTGGCCATTGTGCAATACAATGGCCAGGCCGTCCGGCCAGGAATAAAAACATTCCTCCGGTCCCAGCCAAAAGGCCCGGCCCAGGAGGCAGGTGCTAAAAAAGCACGTATATGGTGCAGTGACCGTGGTGCCACAAATCAAAGTGACCCTCCCTCACAGTGATTTTATGGCGGTATACAGTTACGAGAGCTGTAGTGGTTACTTTATTTTTTACTTTAGCACAACTGTGTCTACTTGATACCATTGGCATCTGATTTAATGTTTTTCTTTTATACAATGACAAAAATATGGAAGATCAAACATACAAAAGTGTAAAAAGACAATGAAAATTATTTTAACGCTACAATAAAAAAGTGAAAATCTGTGCGATACTCTCTTTTCATGTCCGCTGTGTTCTTGTACTGCAGGTAAAGAGAGAAGCTGTCCGGATAAAGGAGAAGTATCTCAGTGAATATTGTTTCTCTGCAGTCTATATTCTAAACCTTCTGGATCTGTATGGCTTTAACTCTAGCAGCTGGGAGGACATCACATTCTTTGGCAAGGTAAATGTATGTCCTCAGTATAGTGGCTAAGGGGATTTTTACTTAAAATTTAAATATTAACTTGCCATCAATCATCTCTAATGTGACATTATTCCGATGTAATTAACCACTTCCCGACCAGCCGCCGCAGATATATCGTGGCAGGTTGGCTCCCCTGCGCGAATCGACATACCGGTACGTCGGCCCGCGCAGTAGCTTTTGTGGGCGCGCCCCATACAGTTAGTAACACCTCCCGGGGAACACATTTAACCCCTTGACCACCATTAGTGTTAACCCCTTCCCTGCCAGTGACATTTGTACGGTAATCAGTGCATTTGTATAGCACTGATCGCTGTATAAATGTCACTGGTCCCAAAAAAGTGTTAAAAGTGTCTGATCTGTCCATCATAATGTCGCAGTCCTACTAAAAATCGCTGATCGCCGCCATTACTAGTAAAAAAAAAATAATAATACAAATGCCATAAAAATATCCCCTATTTTGTAGACGCTATAACTTTTGCGCAAACCAATCAATATACGCTTATTGCGATAGCAAAATACATATTGGCTTAAATTGATGAATAAATTCGTTTTTTTATATTTTTTTTTTTGGATGTGTATTATAGCAGAAAGTAAAAAAAATATAGTTTGTTTTTTTTTTTTTTTCAAAATTGCCACTTTATTTTTGTTTATAGCGCAAAAAAAATAAAAACCGCAGAGGTGATCAAATACCACCAAAAGAAAGCTCTATTGGTGGGAAAAAAAGGACATACATTTTGTTTGGGTGCAACGTCGCACGACCGCGAGTTAAAGCGGCGCAGTGCCGTATCGCAAAAAATGGCCTGGTCATTAAAGGGGTAAATCCTTCCGGGGCTGAAGTGGTTAAATAACAGTAAAGCAACATGCACTACTTTTCTCAATGCTTTAAGTTTGTAATATTGTATATTTGGAGGCACTGCATTATTTTCTTTGTATATTTATTGTTGAATGTTGTGCTTTTTCTACATTTTTGGCTAGGTTCACACTAGCCTATGCTCTGAAAAGTAATCTGCAGTGGATCACCTTTTAGAGTGCTAAACAGCTTTCGGGAGGTGATGCCACATTAAATTTGCCACAGCTTATGGCCTCTCCTTCGCCTGTATTTTAGATGTTAGGTGGGCCACCAGGGGATGGTAAAACCACAGCCCTGCCACCTGCTTATACCCATCCCCCCCCCCCCTTTATGATATAGCATATCTAAACCCAAAAACAAAAATGTCATCTATTGCAGCTTACCAGTCCTTAAATGTGATTCCTGCATTAGTTTTCTTTTTTTAGATTAGGAATATTTTCAGCAAGTAAAGACTTCCTGTGAGCTGAACAGAGGCAGACATGTTTGAAGTTCAATCTGTGTGACAACATGACGTAAATACAGTGGAGTCAGTGTAGTCACCCTGTCGTACTTGCAGGATTACCAGATGAAAATTAAAGTGGTTGTAAACCTCAGACATTAAAATTGAGCAAAGCATATCCCTCTATAGTGTGTAAGTGTCCTGATTAAGAGCACTAAGTGTCATTTCTCTCTGATACTTTGTTCCTCTGCTATCAGCATGAATTACTTTTGACAAGTTTTCCTGACACCAAGAGAAAAAAGGTGACGGGGAGGACCTCCAGCTGATTGACAGCCTCAGCTCTGTTCTTGTGTGCTGTGAAGAGGGGGGGGGGTGTCTCTACCCCACAATAAGCTCTTAAAGCTCTCCTCACTGAGCTCTGCAGAGTGTAACCTTACCTCTCCACCCCCTGTTTTCTGAAAACTCTGATAAACTTTATAAATTCTGTACTTTGAACAGATGTAGAGAAGAGACAACTGCAGATAAACAGATACAACTTATATAGGATGATATGCTTCATCTCTGTGTATCACCAGGTTAATCATTTCACTGGGTATATGGAAGGGTTTACAACCACTTTAAAGTAGCAGTTCACCCTAATACTAAAATCTCTAAATCTAATGGCATCCACGATCTAAGACTAACTTATCTATCCCTGTAAAGAAGAGATCGCTATACATAGCTTTTCTGAAGCCGCTCCAGTCTGGTCCCACGCTGAGCTGTCAGTGGGATCTTCTCTGTGGAGGTGGGTGCGGAAGAGGCAGCCGAAAACGGAAGTCCCATAGTAAGTCTATGGGTGACGTGACGTCACTTCCCAGGCATTTCCCAGCCGGTTGTCGGCTGTCTCCTCTGCAGAACTTCTGCCATTAGAGAGCGGACCGGAGCCGCTTCAGAAAAGGTATGTACAGGTGCGTCTCAAAAAATTAGAACATCATCAAAAAGTTCATTTATTTCAGTAATTCAATTCAAAAAGTGAAACTCCTATATTTTATATAGATTGATATAGAGTGATGTATTTCAAGCATTTCTTTCTTTTAATTTTGATGATTATGGCTTACAGCTAGTGAAAACCCAAAATTCTGTATCTCAGAAAATTACAATATTACATAAGACTAATAAAAAAAAAGTATTTTTAATACAGAAATGTTGGCTTACTGAAAAGTATGTCCATGTACAGTATAGTATGCACTCAATACTTGGTCAGGGATCCTTTTGCATGAATTACTGCATCAATGTGGTGTGGCATGAAGGTGATCAGCCTGTGGCACTGCTGAGGTGTTATAGAAGCCCAGGTTGCTTTAATAGTGGCCTTCATCTTCATGTCATCTGCATTGTTGGGTCTGGTGTCTCCCATCTTCCTCTTGACAATACCCCACAGCAGTGGCGGCTGGTGCTCAAAATTTTTTTTGGGGGGGGGGGGGCGCAAAACAATTTTGAAAAAAAATCATCTATTGCAGCCACTGTGCCTTAAAATGCTACCACTGTGCCCATAAAATGCTGTCACTGTGCTCATCAAATGCTGCCACTGTGCAAATAAAACGTTGTTACTGTGCCCATCAAACGCTGCCACTGCGCCCATCATATGCTGCCAGTGTGCCCATCATATGCTCCCAGTGTGCCCATCAAATGCTGCCAGTGTCCGCTCACACACACACACACCCCCGCGCGCGAGTGGATTGCGGGACACACCGTTGAAACAACCCCCCCACGAGTAGTGGATCGCAGGACACACTGCTGACACAACCCCGACCCCCCCTGGATGGATCGGCGCTTACCTTATCCTCTTCTCTGGTGTCTCCTCTCCTCTCACTTCCTCTGTCCCACTTCCGCCAAAGCGCTGAGCATCCAATAGGGACGCCTGGCGCTTTGGCCAATCAGGAAACGGGTCTCACTGAATATTCATTCGCTATGGTCACACAATTGGGTGGGTTCAGAGCGCACTCTCTGCGCCCCAAGCCCACCCTTTTTTGAAGCACCTGATTAGAGCCTCTGGCTCTAATCAGGTGCTTCAAAAAAAAAATATACACCCCTCCTGCCCATGCCATAGGAATCCATGCGTCCTGAAAGGGGTTGGGCGCATGAATAGGGAGGCGGCAGCAGGGAAAGGGGGGCACTGCCCATGCACCCACAATGAACGGGCTGCCACTGCCCCACTGATTCTCTATGGGGTTTAGGTCAGGCGACTTTGCTGGCCAATCAAGCACAGTGATACCATGATCATTAAACCAGGTATTGTTACTTTTGGCAGTGTGGGGCAGGTGCCAAGTCCTGCTGGAAAATTAATTCAGCATCTCCATAAAGATGGTCAGCAGAGAGAAGCATGAAGTGCTCTAGAATTTCCCGGTAGAGGACTGTGCTGACTTTGAACTTGATAAAACACAGTGGACCAACACCAGCAGATGACATAGCTCTCTAAATCATCACAGACTGTGGAAATATTGCATTTACTTTGGAAATCAAGATCCAAGAGTCTGGAGGAAGAGTGGAGAGGCACAGAATCCAAGTGTGAAGTTTCCACACTCAGTGATGATTTTTTGGTCTTATGTAATATTGTAATTTTCTAAGATACTGAATTTGGGGTTTTCACTAGCTGTAAGCCATAATCATCAACATTAAAAGAAAGAAATGCTTGAAATATATCACTCTGTGTGTAACACATCTTTATAAAATATATGACTTTCACCTTTTGGATTTAATTACTGAGAAATAACTTAACCTTTTGATGATATTCTATTTTTTTGAGATGCACCTGTATAGCCATTTCTTCTTTACTAGATAGGTTAGTCTATGCCGCGTACACACGAGCGGACTTCTCGTCGGACTGAACTCCGAAGGACTTTTCGACGGAGTTCCGACGGAGTTCCGACGGAGTTCCAATGAAACGGACTTGCCTACACACAATCACACCAAAG
This sequence comes from Aquarana catesbeiana, assembly GCF_042186555.1. NCBI lineage: Eukaryota > Metazoa > Chordata > Amphibia > Anura > Ranidae > Aquarana > Aquarana catesbeiana. The sequence goes on from NC_133331.1 coordinate 44,412,561, forward strand.
TCCGATCGTTTCGAATGTGATGACATACGACCGGATTAGAAAAGGGAAGTTCAACAGCCAGTAGCCAATAGCTGCCCTTGCGTCATTTTTGGTCCGTCGGACTAGCATACAGACAAACGTTTTGTTCGATAGGAATCAAGTCCGTCGGAAAGATTTGAAACTTGTTCTATTTCTAAGATCTGTCAGAATTTTCAGCACAAAAGGTCAGATGAAGCCCACACACGATCGAATTGTCCGACGAATTCGTTCCGTCGGACCTTTGATGCCGAAAAGGTAAAAATCCTTGACCAGGCCATTTTTTGCGATACGGCACTGTGTCATTTTAACTGACAATTGCGCGGTCGTGCGACGTTGTACCCAAACAAAATTGACGTCCTCCTTTTCACACAAGTAGAGCTTTCTTTTGGTGCTATTTGATCACCTCTGTGGTTTTTATTTTTTTGCGCTATAAACACAAAAAGACCGACAATTTTGAAAAAAAAAAATTTATTTCTGCTATAATAAATATCCAAAAAAAATAAAAAAACATTAAAAAAAACTAATTTATTCATCAGTTTAGGCCAATATATATTCTGCTACATATTTTTGGTAAAAAAAAATCGTAATAAGCGTATTTTGATTGGTTTGCGCAAAAGTTATAGCGCTTACAAAATAGGGGAAAGATTTTTTTATTTTTTCTATTGTTTTTACTGGTAATGGCGGCCATCTGTGATTTTTAGCAGGACTGTGACATTGCGGTGGACAAATCTGACCCCAAGTAACACTTTTTGGTGACCAGTGACACCAACACAGTGATCAGTGCTAAAAAAACACAATGATCACTGCATAAATGGCACTGGCAGGGAAGGGGTTAACACGATAGCTCCCAACTGTCCCTGATTTGGAGCAATGTCCCTCCGTCCCTCATTCCTCCTCATTTGTCCCTCATTTTGATCTGATCTATATAGCTGTATATAAAATGCACTTTTTATCTATCAAAAAGTGTTTTCTAGAGCTAAACCTTTCATCTGATTTCTAAATTGCTGATTTTGTAAATTCTAAAAGCCAATATAAAGGAACTGTAGTGGTAAAAAAAGCACTTGTGGGTTTAACAAATCTTGTTTTTTTGTACAATTCTCCTTTAAGGGGCTGTGGCAAGGGGTGTGTCCTATGCCTACATACTTTTGCTAATAGGTGTCCCTCATTCCCATCTCAAAAAGTTGGGAGGTATGGTTAACACTAGGGGGCAATCAAGGGGTTAAGTGTTCCCTAGGGGGGGTGTTTCTAACTTTCTACATTCTTTAGAAAGTGCACATCATGTTACAAATCTTTGTTCACTTTCCAGCAGTAGGTGTGGAGTCTTGGCATACACTGTGTGTGAGCTGATTGAAGGAAAGGAACACCCCCCCCCCCTCCACATAGGCAGAGGAACGAAGAAACTTGAAGAGCTGTGCTGTGAATAGACAAGCTCTCTGCTTACCTGTCTCTAAGTTCTCTCCCCGACACAAGTTTCCAGTTGCTTTTATCTCCTGTGTCGGAGAGCTTGACAGAAGTTATCATACTGATAACAGAAGAACGGAGAGAGATAAGTAAAAACTACAAATATATGTACCCAGATCAGATTTCATGAATGGGGTTTACATCCATTTTAAGGACTGAATGTGGGAAAGAAAACAAATGCAGCCAACAGATCTAAGGACTGGTAAGCTGCAATATATGAAATTTGTGTTCTTAGGTTTAGATATGTTGACTCTCATTGGAGCTAGTGGCTTTCCAGCATGAAAAACAGCTGTCTCTTTCAAGAGAGTCAAGGCCTATTCACACCAGGTGTAGTGGGACTGTGTTGGGTGGCTATTCCAGCGCAGGCTCACCGCATGGCAAGAAAAAATGCCTTGGTTCTTTTTCTCCCCCGTTCACATCACTGCATTGCGGTGGCATGGGGTGCTGAAAAACAGTACCACGCGCAGTACTTTTTAAAAGCGCAACGCAGTGCGAGGCAATCCACCGCCTCGCAGCCCACAATTGTACTTTATGAGATGTCTGTGTGACAGCTCAATAAAGTACATTTAGAAAAAAAAAAAAGAGAACAGTGTGCGCACTGCGCTTATCATGCTGGACTGCACTGCACAGCTGCACCTGCATTGTAACACAGCGGCTCTTGCGATCATTAGACATGTGCACTGACAAAAAATTTGTTCATTTTCGTTTCATTCGTTTTTTTGCTTTTTTTCGGAAATTTGAAAATTTAGAATTCGGAAATTCAAAAATTCAGAAATCCGAAGATTTTCGAATTTTTGGATTTCCAAATTTTCAAATTTCCGAATTTTGAATTTACGAATTTTTGGAATTCGATAATTCAGAAATCTGAAAAAAAGAAAGAAAATCTGTAAAATTCGAAATAATAACTAATAATAACTAACTATTAAATTATCGGTATTGGAATTTCCTTTCAAATTTGGCTGTTAGTGAACATAACAAATACAAATTTATCTGAAGTTAGGAATTATCGGAAATAACGAATGCCACATCTAAACAAATGGAATGGAACAAATTAATAATAAATAATAATCATAAAAAGGTTTTATTATTATTATTGTTATTTATTATTATTAGATCGTTACGTTCCATTCTTTTAGATACGGCATTCGTTATTTCAGATAATTCATAACTTCTGATAAATTTGTATTCATTATGTTTACTAACAGCCAAATTTGAAAGGAAATTCCAATACCTATAATTTAATAGTTATTATTAGTTAGTTATTTCAGATTTTCAAGTTTTCGTATTTTCACATTTCCAAATTTCCAAATTTTCAAATTTCCGAATTTCCTCATTTGAATTTTCGAACTTCCGAAATTTTGAATTTCCGAAAATCCGAAATTCCAAATTTCCGAAATTGAAAAATTTGGAAATTCGGAAATTTCGGAATTAACGAATTTGTCAAAATTCGTTAAAAAAGGAATTAGGAACTAAACGAATTGCACATGTCTACCAATCATACCCTTAGACAAACCTGTTTTAAATTTTTTTTTTTTTTACACAACTACTATAGTAAGAGCAAGCCAGAAGAGCAGAAGGTCATGATTAATTAGCATCTCCATTCATTTGTATTCAGGACTGCTTTGTGCTTTGGCGTAATACTGAATTATCTTTGTTGTATTGTATTTATACACTGTATCATCTCTACAGATCCAGGGTAGCGATGCTGGATGGACTCTGGGGTACATGCTGAACCTGACCAATATGATCCCAGCTGAGCTTCCCCCTTCCCCTCCGCTGTCACACGGTGGATATGTCGGAGTCATGGTCTTCTTCTCCGTTTTCTTATTATTCATCCTTTTGACTTGCTGGCTGACATTCCGAAAACCAAAATGTCTACAGAAGGGCATAATCTAGAGGCCTCGTTGTATTCCGACCACCAGAGATGGACAAGGAGCTGCCCTGCAAGATTTCGCTCGCCGTGGATTAATATGGTGACTTTGCAGACAGCATCGACCAATCAGGAGAGGACATTGAACAGGGAAATCGAGCGATGCTGAAATGACGGGACATATAAGCCGGGCATGGACCTGAGTGCTGCCGTTCCTGAACGGGTCGTTTTTTTTTTCATCATATTTATGAAGAGACTAATTAACATTTATCCTTTTCAAGAGAGGGATAAGATGGAAGACTGTGAGTAGAAGACTATGACCAATGAACACGGCCCCGGGGCTTGTGTTCGCAATTACAAAAAAATAAATAAACTGATCTCAGGTTACATCATATAATTAGCTCTATTATTGTATTTTTATAAGTCTGTTACATTTATAATAGGTTACATTCCTTTGTCCTTGTCAAGAAAGCCATAGCGTTGCTACTGTCTACCCAACCACAATATGTTTATATATAAAAGGAAAAAAAAATTCCACTGTCACTGTGGGTTTGCGTGTGCTTGACCAAACACTGTGTTAACGTTCCTGCAGGTACTTCCATGTATGAAAGCATGACGTTTCTGAATACAAAGTCCCTGCAAGGGGTTATGTTGGGGGCATGTGGCAGTGGCTATGTACATTATTTAATTTAATAGTGCATTCCGGTCAATAATAAACTTAAACTTTGAACTGTACAAAGGAAGCAGAACATATGTCCACAGGCTCTATTATTCATCTAGGCCAGCCATTCTCAACCAGGCTTCAATGGATCACTGGGGTTTCTCCAAAGGTTGCTAGGGATTCCTTGAGTTGTGGCTGATTGACCTCTCATCTGATGGTGCCTGTATAGTTCCAGGGTCAATGCCACTTGGTAGAGCCAGCAACGTGACACCAATGATCTTTTTAGCTGTTTGTAAGGCTGGCATTCTGACCCTAACTTCTGTAAGGGACCTTCTTCCCACTGGCCACCATAGGTCCCTCAGTGAATCAGTTTTAGTAAGGGCTCCTCAAGACCTGAAAAAGATTTCATGGGTTCCCCGAGGGGCTGTGTGGGGGACATGTGGCAGTGGCTATGCATGTTATCTAATTTAATAGCGTAGTCCGGTCAATATTAAACCTTGAAATGCATAAAGGAAGCAGAGAACATCTCCACAGGCTTTATTATTCATCTAAGCCAGCCATCCTCAACCAGGCTTCCATGGATCGATGGGGTTCTACCAAAGTTTGCTAGGGATTCCTTGAGCTGCGGCTGACTGATCATCCATCTGATGGTGTCCCCCATTTTTCTTACCTGAACCCGATCCGATCCATTGATGTGCATAAGCGCAGCGGCGCCAGCCGTTGTCTCTCTTCTCATTGGACAGATTGATAGCAGCGGAAGCCATTCAAATCTGAAAGCGTGGGAGGGGGGGGCGGGGCTGAGTCCCATTGTCTGTGTCAACGGACGCAGCAGTGGCACTCTGAAGTGAGTCCACACAGGTGCCCCAGGGAAAGCGGCTTTTCATCGGGGTCAGGAGCGCCAGTGGGGCACCCCAAAAGAGGAGGATTGGGGTGTTGTGCAGAGTATTGAAATTATGTGCTGAAAGCTTCTTGGATACAGCAATAGGCTTTATTTTTATGGAGGAATGTTAGAACATGTCTTTTCATGGAACAGGAACAAGGAGCATACTACACACACCTAGGAACTAAGGTACTTCCTCTCATTACTTTACTATAGAATACAAACTAGAACACTGCAGTGCCACCTGCTGGATAGATAGGTATAATGCATACTTGTAGATATAGTCCACAATATAAAAAGCTACTTGCTGTTGCTTCTCCAACACGGGGCTGCTCTGTGCAAAACGATTGCACAGAGCAGGTAAGTATAGACATGTTTGTTATTTTTTATTTAAAAAAAAACAAGGGTTTACAACCCCTTTAAGCCTGGCATTTTGACCTGAATTTCTATAAGGGACCTTCTTTCAACTGGCCACCATAGGTCCCTCAATGAATCGGTTTTAGTAAGGGTTCCTTGTGACCTGAAAAAAATTGAATAGGTTCCCGAAGGGGTTATGTGGGGGGCATGTGGCAGTGGCTTTGTATGTTATTTAATTCAACAGTGCATTCCAGTCAATAACAAACCTTTAAATGCATAAAGGAAACAAATCTATCTGTGTGCTGGTGCAGAGTTCTCCTCACTTCCTGTCTGGTTAAATGTTGCCAGCAGGACAGGAAGTAAGGATAAATCTCTCTATTGGAGCCGTGGGTAGCAGTACACACCCAACACCCAATGGGTGTTCAGACCCTCCCCACTTTATCCAAAGCTATGAAAAATGTTTTAGCTGGACATACACTTGAAGAAGTTGTTTTTTACAGCCACTAGTAGGATTCAGACTTGCCATGGCAGATTAAATATCATTAGTAATACAAGAATCAGATAGGGAGTAAGTTTAACAACACAAGCTTCAGGAAATACACTCCCAGTGACCCTGTGAGATGCCCTCTGGAGTTTTGCTCCAGTTACAGAGAAGTCAAAGAAATTAAGTGAATATTCAGACTTTTCCACAGCTGCATTGTTTGCTGGATAATATCAGTAGCTCACTGAATGCTTTTCCTTTTTCTTTAGAATTGCTCTTTAACAGTAAAGGTTTTCCTTCCTAGTTACCATTTCTTGCATCAGTTTCAGAGCTTTGCACGCCTGTCAATCTTTGTGCACATTTTCTGTTATGTTATCCATAGACAGTTGTATGATCTGACCACAGTGTGATCTTGTAGATGGGTCATGACATAGACGTGCACATGTCTATGACCAAGCATGCATGTTTATGCACCGAGGAGTGCTCTCAGATTGTATGCAGCCTGTTCTGTTATAATACTGCTAACCTGGTATTAACCTTGTACATTACCACAACCTATTGAAGGATACTTTTGTCTGCCTAAAGTATCTCAAATTCTTACATGTCTGCCTGATTATTTCTATCAGCTACCGAGTCAATAAACTGTTATAAAAATAATGCATACATTCACAGGCGAGTGATTCATCTCCAGAGCCTGTGCATGCAGCACTGCACGTACACTATATTACCAAAAGTATTGGGACGCCTGCCTTTACACGCACATGAACATTAATGGCATCCCAGTCTTAGTCCGTAGGATTCAATATTGAGTTGGCCCTCCCTTTGCAGCTATAACAGCTTTACCTCTTCTGAGAAGGCTGTCCACAAGGTTTAGGAGTGTGTCTATGGGAATGTTTGACCATTCTTCCAGAAGCGCATTTGTGAGATAAGGCACTGACGTTGGACGAGAAGGCCTGGCTCGCAGTCTCCGCTCTAATTCATCCCAAAGGTGTTCTATCGGGTTGAGGTCAAGACTCTGTGCAGGCCAGTCAATTTCCTCCACCCCAAATTCATCCATGTCTTTATAGACGTTGCTTTATGCACTGGTGTGCAGTCATGTTGGAACAGGAACGGGCCATCCCCAAACTGTTCCCACAAAGTTGGGAGCATGAAATTGTCCAAAATGTCTTGGTATGCTGACGCCTTAAGAGTTCTCTTCACTGGAACTAAGGGGCCAAGCCCAACCCCTAAAAAAACACTCCCTTACCATAATCCCCCCTCCACCAAATGATTTGGGCCAGTGCACAAAGCAAGGTTCATAAAGGTATGGATGAGTTTGGGGTGGAGGAACGTGACTGGCCTGCATAGAGTCCTGACTTCAACCCAATAGAGCACATTTTTAATGAATTAGAGCGGAGACTGCAAGCCAGGCCTTCCCTGGTTTCCATCATTGCCTGACCTCACAAATGCGCTTCTGGAAGAATGGTCAAACATTCCTATAGATGCACTCCTAAACCTTGTGGACAGCCTTCCCAGAAGGAGTTGAAGCTGTTATAGCTGCAAACTCAATATTGAACCCTACGGACTAAGACTGGGATGCCATTAAAGTTTATGTGCGTTTAAAGGCAGGCGTCCCAATACTCTTGGTAATATAGTGTATATGCACCTAGATAGAGTGACAAACTGGTGATGAGAAAAATGCAATAATAACGTCTAACCCCTAGGAGGCGCAAAGAGACTTTAGCCAGCATTCTGAGAAGTTGGTAAGGTAGTCCCATTCCAAAAGTAGCAGACAGGAAAATATTGGTGTTGCCATACCATCCATCTATCTGTGATGGGAATGAAGGACACCTTTTAGTATTAAAGAGTATGAAAGCAAAGGACAAATCCCTGTGATGTTCCAAGTTACATTGTCCCTGAAGCATCGATACTCAAAAATGACTGATTAAACCTACAAGTGATTTTTTTTCTCCATTACTTATTCTTTATGGTGGCTTTTCAAACTAACAAATTCAATCATTTAGCCCTGATTCAACCTGCTCTGACTTCTCATGCTACGTGTGATGCAGAAAGTCGCATGACAAGTGAAGACACATTCACTTCAATGGGTGCCATCTTAATTGCTGCCACTCAAGTCACATCGACAAATAAATTAGTCCCTGCACTACTTTTCTGCATCTTCTTTGCAACGTGAGTGCCATAGACTGCAATGTTAAAATCACACACATCACAAGGAAGTCATTTCTTTGTGTTATCATTGCGACTTTGGCTGCGACTTCAGAGAGTTTTGTAAATGCAATAATATGTGTCACACTCTGTATCGCTATGATTGGCCAGACTTGCATGAAAGTTGTATTGAAATCGCATCAAGTAGCAAGCCAGTGACAATGCAAAGTCTCAGTGGAAGTTGCACAGCTTTGGGGTCGCAGCAGTGTGAACCGAGCCTTAGTGCTTGGATGTATGGTTCACTGACGTACAACACTTCTGGTAATTACGTTTCTTTATGAAGGTCTACAGGTCAGACAAAAAAGAAGGGCAAAAAAGAGCGGCAGTTCCTCCAAATCAGGGACAGTTGGGAGCTACGGTGTTCCTGACAGTAATATAACAGATATTTTCTTCCACTTTCTAGTCATCTTTGGTAAAACCAAAGTTACAATCATCTAGTGCAAACAGTAGTGACCCAATATTAAAATGTGCAGCCACTAACACCCACTACCCGAAAATGTCGAATCTTATACATGGAGGGTCTTCTGCCCATGTTGGTGCTAATCCTTCCACCCACCATTTACTAATGCAGTTGTAAGAACCTCAGTGACCAGTAAATATCTGTGAAGGTTCTCATCTACCGGATCATGGTATCTCATAGTAGTTGGTCACATTCAACTGGATTTGTTCTGTATTTTTAAAGATGTTTTCCATGGTGATTAGATCAAGGCTTCCTGTGCGATTATAATTGTTGGGGTATCTTCTTGACCCTCATTAGAATTGAAGAAGTGGCTTGGATAAGCTAGGAAATATCTTCAACATTATAGAACAAGGCCAGTTGAATGTGACCAACCACCACAAGAACGACCAGTAAATGTTCTGACTTCAGACTTTTCAATGATTCTCGGAGGCTTCAGCTGTCCCCCAACAGCTATAAGGCTGAGAACTGAGCGATCACATGACCACTGACCGCTCAGTTCTCGGTCTGCTCTGAGCAGAGAGCGGCAACTATTAGTCATTGCTCTTTGCTCTGCCCTTCCAGCGCTCACTGAAGCGCCGGGCTGTGGAGGGGGCAGGAGCAGCTGGCTCAGGTTCTCAGAGGTGTGCTGAGAGGCTGAGCCACTTACCAGTCAGACCATCAGGGTGGATCCTGACATTGTGGGGATCCCTCCAGAGTCTGGAGGGGCTCTCTGACGTCAGCCTACAGCAGGCTTTAGCCCGCTGTTGGCTAATTCTTGGTCACAGGAGTACAAAAGTAAGTGCGCTATCATGACCCACATGAGAATTATGACCAAATAAGCTTTGGTCATATTTATTTTTTAATGCCAACATGGGCTAGAGCTGAGGTTTGGGATCTAGAGTTCCTCCAATTACACAAACATTATATTGTACCTGCACTGTTCCAGTATTGTAACCCAACTATTTTTAAGGACCTGCTATGGCTTGTTTTAGTTCTTGATGACTCTATATGGTTCTTTTTTTACCATCAAACCTGAGCAGAAATTCTTTGTTGGAAAGTTAGGTGTTATGGGCAGAACTGTCAGAACTGTAGAACCCTATGCTAAAGGGCTAGTATACATGCTTATTTGCTTCCTTCATTATGATGGCTGTGGAATGAAGCATTTGAATGCTGGACTGAAGCCACATTGACTACTTTACAGACGTCTGCGCAGACTTCAGACGTAAAAGTCAGTTGAATGCACTATGCTATTACTATGCTTTTGCTCATGCTTAAGTGGCTTTGACCTGCTTTTGACTTGTTCCTCAGATGGCCATGATTAGCTTTGGAAGTACTCTGAGTTTCCCCTGAGGTACTTGGAACTGCCCCTGAGTTGCTTGGAACTACTCCTGGGTTGCTTCAGTGATTCTGTCTATAGGTGTCTTCAAGTGCTACAGCCGTCATACACAAAGAATTGAGTTTAAAGGATAACTAAATACAAGAACAACATTTTTTTATATTTTGCAGCCTACTAGTCCTCAGGTGTTGGGGCTGTATTCATTTTCTTTTCTTCATGCTAAGAACATTTTTAGAAAGTGCAAAAAATACCCATCAATCCAGAAGTGATCTTGTCACTTCCTGTGAGATGAACCGTAAGCAAAAACAAGGTTATCTTTTTCCTGTAAACCAATGTTTCTCAACTCCAGTCCTCAAGTACCCCCCAACAGGTCATGTTTTCAAGATTTCCCTCAGATAAAACAGCTGTGGTAATTACTAAAGCAGTGAAACTGATCAAATCACCTGTGTAAAATAATGGTAAGCCTGAAAACATGACCTTTTGGGGGGTACTTGAGGACTGGAGTTGAGAAACATTGCTGTAAACTACTAATCCCATCCCCTCGTTCCCTATGTGATGATGAACAAAGGTAGGCATGTTTTAAAGTAGAAATTCAGGTTTACTATCACTTAAAATAGTTTACGTGGGCCAAGCTCATCCAAACAAATAATTTCCATGCCAGAAGAGTCTGTCCACTTGGTGTGCTGTAATTGACTGCAGTACCATTACCTACATACGGTAAGCTGCGCTCTGTGCTGGCAAGAGTATAAGACCTTCCTCTCTTCTGCCACCATTCAGGATAAGCCTTGTACTTTTATTAATGAGTACAAGGTTTCCTTTGATTGAACGAGGTGGAGAGGCAGGTGGATGACGTCACAATCTCCACCTCAGCCAATCAGAGGAAGTGATAGCCAACCTGGAGTTCTACTTTTAGTCCAGCCTGCAGGACAGCCATGGTTCCCCCCATACATACATTGGAGGAGTGAGTTTAGCCAGCCATGTACAGGAAGTATGTTACTGGCAGGATTATACGATTAAAATAAAGGGAAAAAAGCCTGCAAACAAAAGGAAACTATGGAAGCCAACTCATCGATGGGCTGGTAAGTATATATTACATTTTTGTTTTTGGGTTTAGATATGATATGCAAAGCTCTCCTGATTTGAAACAAAGTCCCTCTGTCCCTCTTTCCCCCTCATTTGTCCCTCATTTTGGTCTGATCTATATAGTTGTATATAAAATGCACGTCTTAACCTTCAAAAAGTGTTTCCCAGTGCTAAACCTTTCATCCAATTTCTAAATTGCTGTATTTGTAAATTTCAAAAGCCAATATAAAGTAATAATTGTGGTAAAAAAAAGGACTTGTGGGTTTACCTAATTTTTTCTTTTTATAATTCTCTGTTAAGGGTGTGTGTCCTATGCCTACATACTTTTGCTTATAGGTGCCTCTCGTTCCCATCTCAAAAAGTTGGGAGGTATGGATATGCTATAGAGCAATGGTCGCCAAACTGTGGCCCAGGGGCTGGATGCAGCCCTTTGCTTGCTTTTTTCTGGCCCTTGGGGCAATATTTTATTCACTGACACCAACAATGGGGCACAATTCCTCCCAATAACACCAACTATGGGGCCCAATGACCCCAACATGGGGCACAATTCCTCCCAAAGACACCAATGATGGGACACAATTCCTAACAATGACACCAACAATGGGGCCCAGTGACACCAATTATGGGATTCAATTTATACCAATGACACCAAAGATGGGGCATCGCTTACTTCAACTGATGCTGGAACATTTTCTACTCCAGTTGGCCACAGTCCGGCCCCCCTAAAGTCTGAAGAACAGTAAACTGGCCCTTTGTAAAGACCTCTGCTATAGAGGCATAACCTAATAATGTCCCCCAACCTTTGTAGCCTACCATTGCCACACCTTTATTGCAGCAAACTGTCTTCTCAAAATTTCCAGTTACTGCTACATAGACACTGGATGTATTGAGCATATGTTCTTCTGTCCCCCTCGTCCTGAAGGCTGTGTTGAGTAGGTGACAGGCACCCATTGATGATTCCTACATCTAGAGCTGCTGTAATTGCAAATATGACTTTCTTTAATAAACTATGCAGAGAAAGGGTTTCCCCTTGAGGTAGGACTTTAATGGGACTTAGATAAATGTAGCAAAACAATGGAGTAGAAAAAATACATGAATTTATTAATTGTAATTGTAAGTGTTGAATGCAACAGACACATGTATGGCAATTTTATTGCTAACAATCTGTATAGGCATTGACTGTTTGTACTTACCTTTGTAGAGTTTTTCATATCCAATCTACCCCTGAGGAAGGAGTATCTCTAGTAGACTCTGAAACGCGTCGGGTGAGGGATAATTTCTACATATCATCTATTTGTAACTATTGCATCATCAGCAGTGGCTGTCATGTATACTCCATTACATATTCTTTTATCTATGTATCTTTAATAAAATTCATGTATTTTTTCTACTCCATTGTTTTGCTACATTTATCTAAGTGCCGTTAAAGTCCTACACTAAGGGGAACCCCTTTCTCTGTATATTCATATATTTGGATGTTGGCACCGTGAAACATTCACTGATACTTTTTTCATTCTTTAATAAACTGTGCAATAGCAAAGGGCAATACATATTGTTGTAATGCATAGAAACCACTCAGGATTTAAATGGATTCCTACTGATAGCTATGGGGACTGCACTTCGAACATTGAACATTTTTTTGCCCATAAGACTGCATTACTTTTCCTGAAAGCACCCAATGTAGGGCATAAGGCCGCGTCTCTGGTCCATTCAGAGAACACAGTGCTGTCAGTGATGTGGTCAGGAGGTGGTGAGAATAGTCCACCTACATGAGCCAAGCCAACCACATATGACCCGATTATTACCTGGTCACATCTTCTATAGGAGAGTCTTGTGCTTTCTTCATGACTATCATTCATTTTCTGCCACTAATGTTCATGCTGTGTTCTCTGCTATATATGGTTTGGCAATGATTTTAAAGGGAATTTAACCGAAAATCTTAGTATTTTATGTACCTTATTCTATGTACGTAGTTCTATATTATATAAATAAAACATATCAGGTTTCTTAGTTCTGAACCTTTTATTGAACATCTGTTTCTGGATATAGGTGTTGTACAATAATTCTTCCATCACAATGCTTGTTTAAAGATGAATTCCATGCTTGCCCATTTTTACAGTTATATTGGTCCAGCAAATTAATAGTTAAAGTGTTACTAAACCCACAACAGTAAAATCAGTCTGTATTTGCAGTAAAGCATGCTTGTTATACTCACTGTGGACCCTAAAGCCGCGTACACACGAGCGGACTGTCTGACAGAAAAAGTCAGACGGAAGCTTTTCATCGTATATACCGATCGTGTGTAGGCCTCATCGGACTTTTTTTTTTTTTTTCGAAAAATCTGATGGACCTAGAAATGGAACATATTCTAAATCTTTCCGACAGACCCAATTCCTATCGGGAAAACCGATCGTCTGTATGCTGGTCCAACGGACCAAAAAAGATGCATGCTCTGAAGCAAGTACGAGACGGAAGCTATTAGCTACTGGCTATTGAACTTCCTTCTTTTTAGTCCCGTCGTAAGTGTTGTACGTCACCGCGTTCTGGACGGTTGGACTTTGGTCGGACTTTGGGTTGACCGTGTGTAGGCAAGACCGCTTGAATGGAATTCTGTCGGAGAAACCGTCGGAGTTTATTATGACAGCTAAACCGGTCGTGTGTAGGCGGCATAAGGGGTTAAACCTCAGCATTGTGTAAAATGGCTGTTTGATCCTGTGTACTCCTCCCCTTCTTCCACAATCCCCAATCCATCTGTTTATAGTACAGAGCCCTGGGGGCACTCTACACATGCTCAGATTGGTGTGTGTTGCTAAAGAGGAAAAACAAATTTGACTTCACTTCGCCATATCCGTATATATGTCTAAGAGAAAAACAATTGCGAGCTGAAATGGTTCAGACTCCGCCTATTTAAATCGGACTTTATAGGCTCAGCATAGGAGACCACACAAGTGAATTCCATAAAATATGTTTATTCAAAAAATATTAACATTTATAGATAAAATATAGGCATAGACTGCCTCCACCTGTCTTCTCTGTTCCTCCCCTTCTTCCACTGTCCCCAATCAATCTCTGGATAAGACAGAGCCTTTGGAGTCACTCTGCACATGCTCCGTTTGGTGTGTATTGTTAGAGAGTTTTTTTTTTTCTTGGGAGGGTGCATGTGATCAGCACAGGGCCAATCAGCACTGCCCAGACAGAGGGTCATGGGGTCATGCAGCCTCATAGGACAGTCAGAGGAGATGAATAACTCCTCCTACAAGCTTTAACCAGACACTAATAGAAGTCACAAGACTGCTATATACTGCTGATGAGAAAAGGTATTTAGCAGTTTATATTTACTAAAATTACGGAAAATTGTATCAAATACTTACCGTAATTTTCCTTTCCTGACACCAAACCATGGCAGCATACTAGTGATAGAGCTCCGCCTCTTGACCACTCCCTCAGGACCAGTGAATAGCATAAAAAAAGGACTAGTTAGCCCCCCCACCCCATTCTTTGTAACAAGCTACATACCGAAACGTACAGGGTGGGTCCATATGCTACCATGGTTTGGCTTCAGGAATGAAATATTATGGTAAGTATTTGATACAATTTTCAGTTTTCCTAATGCCAACATGGCAGCATACTAGTGATAAATAACTAGCTGACAGGGTGGGTTCTACTTGCCAAAACAATCTTCTAATTAGGGTGGGACAGAGGACTGAATAGTCCTTCCTACAATGTCCTCTGATGACAAGTCACCCGGGTCTACTACATAACGTTTGAGTAGGTATGCTGGGATGACCATGATACCTCTCTACAGATAGACACCATAGATGCTCTTAAATGTGCTGCCTATGAGACTGCAACCGCTCTGGTAGAGAGCGCCGCCGCTGCTGATGGCGGCTCGCGATCCCTTGTCCTATATGCACAACCAAGCCTGCTAGAGTCCAGGCAGTAACCTCTTCTCCTTGATGATTTCTAGCTGGAATTACAAAAAGTTTTAGATGACCTGAAAGGAGCACTTTAAAGTTCTGAAAATGACCAGTTTGTGTGACTTTCCTGTGTGATGTTCTGGAAAGTTAGGCAATGTCCATATGTCTGTTAAATAGAGGGCTGTTGTTACTTTTGATGCAAGATGATCTACAAGACCCAACTCTACTCCTTCTGGAAAGAAAACAATATATATTTTTTTTCTTTTTGAAGCTCTAAGAGCTTGAATCTCAGACAACCTTCTGCTTAAAGTTCTTGCAATAGATACTGCCTTGTAGGTAATGGCCCGAACCGAACACTGCTCTGTTGGAACAAGTGGTTAAACTGACATGAGATCCAGCAACACCAATAGATCTCTTTTTCTTGGTAACCGAATCCTCACGA